>NC_132898.1:448930-533930 GCF_030463535.1 Salminus brasiliensis
GGCTACAGACGCCTGCTTCCATTCACCTCCACAGTAGAGAGATCAGAGTGGGTCAGTTTCTCTACAGTGGAGCTCAGTTTCACACTGAACCCCCAAACCCGACTCTGACTGAGCTCAGAGATAGGCAGAGAATTCTGAGATATCAGTGGACGTGCCCTTTAACATAACGCGTGTTTAAATGAGCTGATGTGTTTGTCTCAGTGGAGTGGCTCATTCATGCTCATGGTCTCATTCATATTATGGGCACGCAGCTCTGCAATCTGTGGCCTAGATCAGTCACCTCTCTCTAAATCATTCAATCAAACGATCTCACACACTTTCTGACGTGACCACATACTAGTGAAGCCTCATGGAGCTGACAGGCTGATCCTGTAAGCAGCTGTTAGAGGGAGCAGTGCAGCGATCCACAGCGATGACTGCATGTTAATCAATAACTCCACTTCCTGTGTGCTGTTGTTCATTAGGCTGAAAGTCGGACGGCAGTTTTACGGTTCAGTGAGGGCAGCCGTGTTCAGAGTGAGCCGACATTTTCCACCAGTGCTTCTGAACTGAAGCAAACCAGCCTTCAAAGAGCTGTTTACCACGGATAAAAAAGATCCGCTTGAGCATTTAAAAACATGTCATATATTTATGACATGAAAATGAAAATTGTGATAATTCCTATTGTCTATTGTAATTTACTGAATTGAACAGACTGAAAAAAACACATTAAAACATTAAAAGTGCTTTCATTTGTCACACGCTACATTCAGCATTGATCCCAATCTGTTAAACTCAGTAAATAAATAATAATTATGTACTGAAACGTGCAGAAGTGTTTCTCTGTTATTATTTACACAGTGTAATTTGACCAGGGGTGCACTAACTTCTGCATGAGACTGGACATATCACAATATACTGAAATAAACAGCATCATTCCAGAACTCCACTTTCCCTCCATTCTTAAAAATAAAGGCGTGATGCTGCATTTTTAAAATATTTCAAAGTTTAAATATGTAAAAAACTTATATACATCATAATTTTAGTATTTGATGAAAATTTACATATATATATATATATATATATATATATATATATATATATATATATATCTACAGAGTATGGTGTTGTTCCACATGTTCCTCTTCGTATTCCCAGATAATTAGCAGTACTTACTCGTATCCATCCACTATCATTGATCAGTTCACACAGGTAAATCAGGTGAGCTGCTGACAGAACTGATCAGATCTGACCGCTGGCTGGAGGTGTCCAGGTGAACCTAGAACTAAACTCTGTCTATCAGACCAGCTCAGAAGATCCCAGCTACTTCCATCACAATAAGTCTTCATAATTCTACTGTATTTATATTTACATATATTCTAATGATCCATTTGTCTAAAACCTTTGTACACACATTAGGTGAGTTCATACTATACTATACTATATATATATATACATATTATGCTTTATTTAAAATCGTCTGAAGGTGCTGATGTTCGTGCTAAATCATAATACAAATTGTGTGTTTTATTACACTCTTATTACATGTGTGTGTGTGTGTGTGTGTGTGTGTGTGTGTGTAGTAACACATGCAATCACCCATCCAATCCTAAAACACGCCAACAATTTGCTGCACAGGGTAAAAAACTGCACTGTGAAGAAATTCCATGAGGGTGGCCACTTACCAATAAAAGAAATGGCCTCAGGAAAGAACTGTGACAGGTTCTGGCTCCAGTGATCCGAGATGGGAATCTGCTTGTACTTGAATTCCCCGTCATGCTCGAACATGTTGGGCAGGTTGGGAGTTACGTTCAGGATGTACTTGATGTTGTACTTGCCCAAAACGTCCAAGTTGGTGGAGTCTTTGGCACAGCCCAGGTAAAGGTACGGGAGGATCTGGACGGGGAAGGCCGGCTGGTTATTGGGTAACGGGCTGCCCTCGGACTCGGTGGCGCTGCCCGGTTCCCGGTCCGATTCTCCGTCCGAACAATCCGAACTGATCCGTAGTCCTCCCAAGCCCAGAACGGAGGCAGGCGGGGAGCTGCTCGGGCAGGAGCAGTCCAGGTTGGTCTCGCAGTGCTCGGGATATTCCGTCTGAAACTTGTTAAATCCTCCTGAGTAAAATAAACAGTGCGTGGTCAATCAGTGCGGTCAGGAAACCCAGAGAGGCTTATATTAAACACTGAACCCATTTAAACCCATCTGCTTCAAGAGAGCTGCTAATGTGTTTCACACTGAGCCGTAAAACACGGTAAATTTAGGTTTTTTAGTATCTCACATGAAAAAAACATCAACGAAACAGATTATGATGGCGGTAACTGGTCACATGACCAGTCACAAGTCTTTTACTTCAGGCAAAAGTCAGTAAAATATATGAATATACAAATATCTGCCTTACATAATCCATAAACTCTCATTCAGAAGCCTGCAATAACACAGCCCTTTAAAATGCACTGCTTTTGTGACGTCACAAACACCATCACATTTGCAAATACCCGCCCATTCAGAGTGCTTTCTGAACCAGGCTCCATCCACGCCAGCCAATCAGAACAGAGCATTACACATATCATCAGTCGTAAAGGTACAGCCTGTCTGACTCTGCGGGATAAAGAAATGCTGTTATAACTGTGGATAACTGGAGAAAAACATCAAATACAAAGAATATTTAGGATATCTTCCATATATTTAGGTGTTCTTCCATATTCCAACCGAGTTAGCGCAGTAGGGTCTGATGAGTTTAACGCACTACAAAAACTCCCTCCCATTAAGTCAACACACCAAATGATTATAAATACACTGTCCGACGCCTGAGACATTGTTTACCATCGTTTGGCAACAAATATGTGTCTTTAACACGTTTCTAAAAACACATTTCTAAAAGACTATAAAGAAAGCATCCGGTTCCTATCACCAGCACTGTGAGGGAATAGGGGTAGTGGCTAAGAGCCGGTCAGTTTTTCTACAACGCTCCACAATTTCATACTAAACTTTCTCCAAATGTTTTTAACTGAAAAACTGAATTATTGAAAGGGTTTGAGAAAAAAGTGAAATTCCCCTTTAAGTGTTGTAATGAAAACAGCTCATTGACATTGACCAGATGCTGATGTTTAGCTACTTGCTTGTTCTTTTTTAGAAATATTTCCTGTCAGGAAATGTCGAAAAAGACATAATAATCCTGCCTAGAAACTAAAACTGATGTATTTAGCACAGAAGACAGGTTTAATAACCCAGAAAGGAGCTGTGGCTCCCCCTCAGAGCCGCAGCCGTCAGGGCAAATCTGAGCTTTTTGTGAATGGTGGACAGCGCAGCGAGCCGAGCTCGTCAACAGCAGCCTTTTCTAAACTCTCAGGCGTTTTATAAACGAGTATTTCAGCTGCTTTAGAGAGAGGAGAATCTCCCCTAAACTCTACTGCGCTCCTCCTGCTGTTTCTTTACTCTCTCTTCCCTTTTTCATTCATGAAACACGAGTCGCTCCTCTCTCCGCGAACGAAGACAACATGGCGGAGCCATTTTAGGGAAATTTAATTGAAAACATCTTGGTGGCTCGGAGGGTTTGGGTGAAGTTTGCTAGTAGTTTGGAGATGGGATTAAAAGTGTTTAATAAAATAATTAGTGTATAAAATTATAGATTATATTTTGGATATTGAGGATTTAGCTGCTAGCTAGGTAGCCAGATAGCTAGCTAGCGCTGGTGTGTTTGGCTGGGTAGTATGACTTTGGGGTTCGCGGTTTAATTGTGTTTAATTGTGGTGAATAAATTGATTTATTTGGGAAGAAACATGTGAGTATTTTATATTAGTGCGATTTAAATCTTTTTCTGGCTGCTTGTTAATTTTCTCGTCTTTTTTTCAGCGTCGTTTCGAATTGTCCGTTCCACCTTAAATGGTGCGGCAGTTGCATTGAGGCGCCCCGTGGGCGCCTCAATGCAACTGCCGCACCATTTAAGGTGGAACGGACAATTCGAACTTTAGAAGATGAAAACGTTCAAAAACACACACAAACAGCAGAAATCACTCCAAAAACGCACTAAAATAAAGAACTAAATCAAAACGAAATATAACCCACGAAAAAAACTAACTTTTAAACTTCTTAAAAGAAGTTACCTTCCAAATAGTACGCCTTGCAGCCGTCGTCCCGCAGCTTCTGCATGAGCAGCCCCAGCACGGAGCCCGCCGCGCCGTTCTCCGGCCAGTCCGAGGTGGCCTCGTCGTACAGCACCACCGTGTCCGTCTTGCAGCGCTTAGCGAACCGCTCCTTGTCCTCGTTGTTGGGGATGATGGAGCGGATGGGCAGGTTGCCCTTCTTCAAGCGGCGCAGCATCAAGCCCGGGATGGCCAGGTTGATGGCCGACTCGATGTGCGACGACTCGTAGAGCTCGTGCGCGCGGCAGTCGAGCAGCAGCAAGGAGCTCGCCCCGGTCTCGAGCTCGTCCTGCAGCCATTCCACGCTCTTGCTCGCCATGATCGCATGCACGTCCCGGGAGCAGCTCCAGAGGTGGTTGTTTTTCATGGGGGAAAAGGGGGACGGGGGGCTCCGTGCGCGCGGCGAAATGGTGAGGAGGAGGAGGAGGATGATGAGGAAGAAGGGGTTTGTTTTGGGTGGATGCGCAAAAAAAAAAGGAGTAGAAATGAAGGAAATAACGGAGAGGGGAAAAGAGGAGCGAAAATCACGAGATCAAAACGCGTCCCCCCATGCGCGCGCTCGCTTCGGGCTGTCTCCACGCTGCTGGAACGGGGCGTCCATTTGCGAGCACCAGCAGCTCCCTCGCGCGCGCTCTCTCTCTCTCTTTCTGTGTCCCTCACTCTCTCTAGGTCTCTCTCTCACGCTCTCCCCCCACCGCCACCGCCACCCCGCCACCGCGCGACTTCAGCACGCGCGTAGTGTTGTTGTTGTTGTTGTTTTGGGGGGGAGATGGTTTGTTATGGACGCGGCCTGTGAAGCATGGTGGTGGTAGCAGTAGCAGTAGTAGTAGTAGTAGTGGTGGAGGTGGTGGTGGAGGTGGAGGTGGTCGTAGTGCTGAGGGTGGACTCCGCCGCCGTCCTGCTTGTCATTTTCGCCTCGCGCGGTTGACAGGCTGGAATAAAAAAGGTGCACGGAGTTAGAGCACGAGAGGAGGAGGGAGGGAGGAGACTAGGAGGGAGGGGGAGGGGCTTAAACAAGGATGCATTAAAGGGCCCGTATCCTGCACCTCAGCCCTGTTTTTATTATTATTTGTAACGTTTCCACGTGATCAGACATAACCATAACTAAAAGCTTAATGCATTAAATATTACATATATTAAAATGATCAAACTTTTATAAGATACATTAAACACTTTTCCTATATGACATTTATTTTATATAATATTAAATACATCCAGGATCTGTTGCTCACGGCATGAATTTTTAATCAAACTAAAACACAGAATACCAAATTCTAATTAATTTATATTATTAAAGTTGTACTTCATTTTTACTTTATTTTCTTATTTATGGAAGGAAATATTAGTTATTATATACTATCACTATTACATATACATAATATATATAATTTAATATTGAACAATTATTTATTTAATCTTCACACAAATGTTGCAGAAATCAATGTTAGAATTACAATATCACAACATTACGTACTGCCCTATCCTAACTGTAATACCATTAAATCACTGCTATTGGTTGGTGTTCATATCTAATATGAATATTATATTTTTTGCATGTACTGCAGACTGTCAACCCCTATTCTTATAATCATTAATCATTATTATGACTTTAGGGTATTTTATTATTATTTTAAATAATTTACAAGACAACAATTTAATAATGAATAATATAATAACAATAATAATAATAATAATAATAATAATATTGTATTAACAAGGTCAATAATTGTTTAATTACAATAATAATAATTATTGTTATTATTATTATTATTATTAAATATTTTATAGTTAACACAGATTCTAATTGTTTACCTTCTTTTGAAGTCATCTGAAATATTATCTGAATAGCATTAGCAGCGCTGCCGGCTGACGTGAAGAACACTGCTGATGTTCATCTACACTGGCTCCTGGGTGGAGATATCAGGCAGTGAGTGCACAGTTAGCTCTTGAAGGTGATGAAGGTGTTGTGTTGAAAAGGGCGTAAGAATCTGAGACACTTTGACAAGAACCAAACTGTGATGTTCTAGATAATGACTGGGTCAGAACCTCTCCAGAACATCAGGCAGGTCTCGTGGGATGTTCTTGGTATGTAGTGGTCCGTGACCTGGTGACAGGATGATGGGCACCCAAAGCTCACTGATGCTCATAGAGGCCCCGCCCACCTCACAACTTCCAGGACTTCCAGGATCTGCTGCTAACAGAACCTCTTCAAAGTGAGAGGTGTGAGAGTGTCTGTTTGCCGTCAGCTCAGCCGTCTGAGGAAGTTGTGACATGTTGTGAAAGATTCTGCAGCAAATGTGTAAAAAAAAGAGGAACGTCTGATTTCACCACAGCTGCACGGCAGGCCGGGCCGGGCCGGGCCGGGCCGCACACAATGGCCTTTTATGCATCCGCTTGACTTACAGACACTCGGAACTGTCAGTCCTTGTGTTTCCATCCTCTTATCCTATAAAAGCCCCTCCACACACAGTGAGTGACAGCTCTCTCTCTCTCTCTCTCTCTCTCTCAGAATGGAGCTCCTAATAGAGGCCTTCGAGCGTCCGCTAAACAACCCTGAGAGAAAGGAGCCCAAACACAACCTACCATAGTCCGGCTTCCGGTGTTCCTGTGAGCTCCTCCTTTAACCCCTGAATGCTGTCTGTCATGAAGTTACGAGGGAGGAGTGGTGGCTCACAATCCAGCAGCCCATAGTTCAACCCCCCTCTGGGAGGCCATCACACCCTCAGCTTCATCATTTTGGGTCGGTGCTGCTCAGCGGTTTGGTTGGAGCGCTGGGTTATTGATCTCAGGGTTGTGGGTTTGATAGCTGGGTCTCCACTAAGCTGCCCACTGCTCCAGGTGTGTGTGTTCATGGCCATGCAGGATCTTAATGTAGAGCTGCTGGTAACACGGAGATCTCTGGGAGAATTCCAGTTGAAAGAGCGTGGTTGCTACTGGTTTCTTGCTGTTTCCAGTATTGAACTGGATTCTCCAGCTGGTTTATACTGGAAATTCCACACCAGTAGGTTATATCCCCTCTGAGCGGATTCAGCGCTGAGCCCACCGTCCTCATATCCTCCAGCAGAGTACACACAGTTCCCCGCCGGTACACCAGGCCTTGTTCCATCACATGCACACACCTACACTCAGCTACACTCAGCACAGGACTCCGACCAGACAAAGCGAAGCCCTGCTGGAGCTGCTCCCCCTCAGCGCGAGAAGCCTCCCACAGCTCAGGCCATTAGAGACACTCTCTGCGATGGTAATGTCATTTGTGAAGGTGAGCTCTGAAGCGTAATTCAGATGTGCCTGAATGACACTGGGCCGGGGTGTAGTTTCCATACAGCCCACTCCAGCGCTAATCCACCTTCACAGCGCCACCTCCCACGCCTCGCCTGGCATTTCCTCCGCTGTTTCAGCCGGCCTGCGATCCTCAGAGCGATGACTGGAAAATCCATTAACGTGAGAATCCATCACCCCGCAGCCGCCGTGCTTATTCAGCTTCAGCTAGAGCTCGATAGCTACACTGTGGACGAAAGTATTGGGACACCTGCTAATTCATTGTTTCTTCTGAAATCAAAGGTTTTAAAAAGAGTTGTCTCTACTGTCCAGGGAGGCAACTAGAGCTTCACTGAGCTCAGGCTGTTCAGGCCTTATCCCCACCTCATTCCACCACCATCACTCCAGAGAACACAGCTCTTCCACTGCTCCTCAAAACTTCTTCTCTACAGGGACTAGACCAGCTGTGTGTGTGCATTTGCACATCTGTGTCAGCAATGGGTGCAGCTTAAAGTAGCTGAATGTGTTCATGGACATATGGTGTATGCCGGTGTTTCTCTGTGTGCAGTGAAAGGTTAGAGGTCTCTGAGTTAAGGAGTTAAGGAGGAGGAGGTGGTGTTCACATCACGTCTAAAAGGAAGAGTAAAGGCTGAGTCTGCGGGACGTCAGAGATATCACACTCACTTCTCCTTTAAAACTCCTCTCCCTCCACCCCCAAACCTGCACAGGGGCATTTTCCTTTTTTTCGGTGTGGGGGTGTGTTGGGGGTGGTGGAGTTGAAACTGGAAGAGGTTTGAGAGGCGAGTGGAAACATCGTTTGTGCAGCTCATGCGTGGGCTGCTTTGTGCAGAGGGCCACACGGGGAACGGCGAGGCCTGGATTCCCAGACAAACACAAAGCCGATACTCGCTGAGGGAGAGGAAACGGGAAATGAAGCAATGAGCTGTCCAGCCAAGCCTGAGCCGGGCCAGGACAGACAGCGCGGGTCAAACGTTGCGAGAAACAGCCAGTGGCCCCCTGTTCAACTGCCCCCTTTCTTACAGTTCTCTCAGTTCCCCACCCTACAGAACTGCCCCGATCGGCTGGTCTTCCTCCAAAACATGTGAAGCTCCAACACATCTTCTCAACTGCTGCTATTCAAACTCAGTCTAGAACAGTAGAACCCCATTTATGTTCTGTAGTATCAATAGTGGAACCTGTTTACGGTCAATACAGGACTAACAGTAGTGGAACCCTTTTTAGTTTATGGTTTGTGTTATTCAATTTTTTTAAGTTTATTTTTTGACACAGATGACAGAGATGTGAAAATGCACACACAGCTTGTCTAGTCCCTGTAGAGAAGAAGTACTGCCAATAGAATAGGACTCTCTGGAGCAGATCAGCATCATGACCCTATTGGCTCCAAACTGCCTAATAATGCCAGGCGTGGGCTAGAGGGGTATAAAGCCCCCCAGCATTGAGGAGCTGTGGAGCAGTGGAGGAGCTGTGTTCTCTGGAATGATGGTGGAGGAGCTCCATCCAGTACTTTTGGATGGGAGGAGTTGGGGAGTTGGGGATGAACCCTAACCCTAGCAGAGTGTCTTCTTCTCTTGACAGTAGAGACAGTTACTCCAACAGAAGATACTCTTTTTAATACCCATGTTTTTCTGAAGAAACAATGAATAAGCAGGTGTCCCAATACTTTTGTCCATACAATGTGTGTGTCCATTCCTGCTTGCCTGAGTGATGACACCTGCTGGCACAGTTGCAAAGACCAGTCAGGCACACTTCCACGTTCTCCAGCAGAACAGAAAGAAAGCTGGTTTCAAGTACCAACCCCCCCCCCCTCGCCCGTTCCCCCGCCCGTTCCCCGTCCCCCTTCAAAACTCTTTTGAAAGTAAATAATGAGGAGGCAAATTAGAGGCTAACCAAACAGACAGAACAAAGCCCCGGGATCACGGCGGCGTGGGGCCGAACTCCAACACGCTGCTCCTCAGAAACAAAGGCAGCGGCTCAGAGTGGAGTTCAGGGGAAAACGGATCCAGATGTTATCTCCATAAAAGGAGGGGGTGGAGGAGGGGGGGCGGCCTTGTGGGCCACACATGTGCGGCATTAGTCGGAATATTTTCATGAGGAATTTCTTTCTCTGGGTCGTTCCACAACACGCGTCCTGAAGAGCACTGCACAAAAATACACCCCACTACTGACACCAGTACCTTTACGGCACCTTCAGGGGGGGCGGAGCCTCCATACAGGACCTCTAGCACAGCTGCTTAAAGGGGAACTCTTTCTAAAATTCTCTGCATAATTAATCAGATGAACAGAGTCAGTCAGAGTGGAGGTTTGGGGGGTTTGGGGGGTTCGGTGTGAAACGCTGGGTTCTAGATAAGCTCCCCAGTCAGAGCTGTGGTTCTACAGTGGAGGTTCTAGATAAGCTCCCCCAGTCAGAGCTGTGGTTTACAGTGGAGGTTCTAGATAAGCTCCCCCAGTCAGAGCTGTGGTTCTACAGTGGAGGTTCTAGATAAGCTCCCCCAGTCAGAGCTGTGGTTCTACAGTGGAGGTGAAGGGAAGCAGACGTCTGCAGCTCTAATAAAAGCTCCTCACAGAAAGTTCTTCACCTAATGGTGATGAAGACGCTGCCTGATGCCTGAGACACGGTTCTGATGCTAGGCTAATGTTGCTAACAAACACTGGACGTGGACGGTCACCAATCTCATCTCTGTGAACACAGACCTTATTGATCTAAAGAGGATCTGGTTCTGGAGTCCTGAGAGACGAGGGGAGAGACAAGCGCTTTTGGGGGCGTGTTTCCAGAGAAGAGAGATCGGTGTTTGTTAGCAGTGTTAGCCTAGCATCTCCTCAGAAGCCCATCGTGTCTCAGCGAATCGCTGATCACTAGAGGCCAGTCTGCGGGACTGTGGACGCTGTGAGGAGCACAAAGCCTGTCCAGTGTGGCCAGGCGGCTCAGACAGGAAGGAAGAGAGTGAGCCCGGAGTGAGTTTTCCTCCCTTCCCCCTTTATTTTCCATGAGCATGAAGTTGCGGCTGCACTTGCCGGCCCAGGCCCAGCGCATACTCTGCGGCTTCCAGGCACACACAACCCCCCGCCCCCCCTCCAGGGATCAAACACGACACGCCAGAGCTCTCGCCGAAGCTGCAGTGAGGTCATGCATCTGGCAGCCAACATGACAACAAACCCCAGAGCTGCTCTCTCTCTCCCTCCCTCGCGCTCTCTCTCTCTCTCGCTCGCGCTCTCTCGTCGGACCCTCTCGTCGGACCTGTGTTCTGAGAGAACAGTTCTGTGTTCTGCTCACAGTTCAAATCTGAATTGATTAGAAAGTGGAACATTTACACCAACCAGCCCTGAGACACACACCCAAACACAGACAGAATAAACGAGGCAGACCGGCTGAAACGAAGCTTCAGGAGTGGGAATGAACTTAAACACACTGCAGAACTGCATTTTGGGAAAAGTTCCTAAAAAAAGGCCTCGATCAAAAAAACAGAAAGTCGAGGGGCTGTAGACTCACAACAGCGACGTCAGCAAACCTATAATCACTGCTATTCTTTACAAATAATAAAAACTTAATAAATAATATAAAATAAAAGTTTTTATCTACTTTTTTTTATCAATAGTATTTATTTATTTATTTAATCTACAAACATGTTCACACACTCTTTGTAGTATTTGGGGTAATCATTTGTAATATATGGGGTAATGCGCTGAGAGGGCGGAGTTTCGCTGATATTGAGGGTGGAGCTCCTCTTAATGGTCTTCTCTTAACCTTGATGACAGACGTCCCCCACCCTCGCCTCCGGCTGCCTCTACATTGGGGACAGTGGTGTAACAGTGTTGTGCATTTGATACCTGGGTCGGCTAAGATGCCACTAAGCTAGGCCCTTAACCCTTTCTGCTCCAGGGGGCGCTGTGGCATGGCTGATCCTGTGCTCTGGGCTAAGTTCTGAAGGGCTACAGAAAAAAACAATGAAATTAAAGAAATTAATTAAGATTTTTTAATGGAATATTTGAGAACCTATGAAGTTTGTGAATCAGGCTCCTGGTTCATGAATCGGGCCCCTGGTTTGTGAATCAGGCCCCTGGTTTGTGAATCTGGTCGCTGGTTCCGCTCCGCCCTGGTGCTGAAGAAGGCCGCTGGTTCTTGTCGGTCTGTGCTGTTAGCCGTGTCAGCCAACTAACAGCTTACAGTAAGTGTTGCCGTGCAGCTAACGCTGCGCTGCTGTTCTACATCAGTGTGGTAGGACTCATTAACTTCAAAGCAGACAGAGGAGCTTTGTGTTGCCCAGATGTTTGACTACATTCTAAACAGCAAAGAGGCAAAGAGGCCTTAAAGAACCCCACTCCTGACGTCTCCTCCAGCCAGAGAGTTCAGGTCAGGGCTCAGGAACCCTGTAAACAGATGTTTATCATAAAGCACACGGAGCTCTCGTTTATATTAATTCATTCATTTAATTCAAAGTGGAAGCAGTTTAGCTCCGCCCACTCACACTAAAGTTAAGTCAGGGCTGCTTTCCAATAACATACAAATAAATATAAATATATATCAGAAAACTGGGCCCATCAGAACTTTAGACCTGCGGGTCATGAGGATGAGGATATTGCTGATATTACCTAATCAATCAATCTCTGTGGGTCTGAGACCCTTTCCCCAGCGAGGCTGAGTCTCGCTCTATGGAAGTGAATGTGAGAAGTAGCCGAGGCTCCAGCAGAGGGTCAGGTCAGTCCAGAGAGACGATAAATATGAGCAGAGGAGAAACAGAGAGAGAGAGAGTAAAGGAGTGGACGGCCCGTCGGTCCAGCCCTTGGGGAGCCGCCCTGCTCTCTGGGTCAGTTCTGGAGCTGCAGGCTGATCTCCCGCTGGTTAACGATGCACTCCTTCAGCTTATTCTCCGCCAGCGTCAACCTCTGCTCCAACATACCCACCGTCTACAGAGAGAGAGAGAGAGAGAGAGAGAGAGAGAGAGAGAGAGAGAGAGAGACAGAGAGAGAGAGAGAGAGAGACAGAGAGAGAGAGAGAGAGAGAGAGAGAGAGAGAGAATGTATTATATGTGTTGTGATGTTTATTATAGCTGGTATCTCTATCAGTCTGGCTGTTTGTGGATGGAGCACTTTACACCCCCCCCCAATTATCTACTGATCTGCACCTTGTCAACAAACTACCCACTGAAACTCAACAGGGTTTGGATTGGGCTTAGGAGCAGGTTTAGGTTTTAGGGGAAAACTATAGTGAATAGATAATTAGCTGAATGTAAATTATATTATTTAATACATTATCTTTTCCACTACTGCATTATTATTTACTGTCATTGTCGTCGTTACTGTCATCCTTCTTCTTCTTAATGTTGTTGTTTATTGTTGTTTATTGTTTCATTATTGATGTTTTTATTGATGTTTTGTGCCTCCTGCTGTTTTAATTCTATCATCATGTTTAGTGGTGTGTAATAATCCAGCATCACTGGAATGTATGAATGTGTCTATTTCGGCTGACCCCAAACAGACGCGCTGTTCTCCTCCCACACGGCTGATCACGGAGGAGGAGTCCGAGCCCCCGCCCCCTCACCCTCACCCTGAACACCACAGCCTCTGTGTGGGGCGGAAACGCAGCAGCTCCCCCCGGAAAGGGGGATGGGGCGAAGGGCTGGTGCCAGGGCCGGCGTGGCGTGGCAGGCCCGGCTCTGAGGCACGTCATGAGGGAACGAGCCGGCGCCGTAACCATGCTGACCTTTAAGCACCACGGGGGCAGCAGCTCTGCCATTCACAACAATACGGTTCTTGAGGCAGAACCGACCAACACAGAGCGTACAGACACAGCCAGCATCAGCGTTCCCTACATCATTCAAATACGACCAATCAGCTGCGGGTTTACCTGTGTGACCTATCAGACCTCTCTCAGTGGGTGTGAACGCTACACAAACCAGGGCTGCGACTCAGCAGTGCGTCACTGTCCGCTCCGATCCGGACCTGAAGAACCGAGCTACAAACAAACACCCCCCGAGCGCCGGTCCTGCAGAGTAGCCCAGCCGAAGCGTTCTGCCTGTGAATCCTCAGAGCGTCCACAAATTACTGGATGTGCTCCAGAGCTGACGAGAAACTAATAACAACTACAAGACTGCCATCATTAGAGCGCTACTGAACGGTCACAGTGGGAGGACGAACCCAGCGCATAATTACAGCAGAATACAGGCTGCAGCAGAACAGCCAGAGACAGACAGACGAGGTGTGTGTCATTCCAGGTCCTGTTTTATTAAAACTGTCATTAACAGAACGCTGCAGAATTTCAATCAGCTGTTCATGAAACACATGAACTGATTAAATACTCTGCAGCTCTAATCCTCTGATCAGGGTACATTTTACAGGTTTAAATAAACAAACATACAAAAACGTTTTTATAATAAACTGACTGGAGTTTTTTATTTCCACCAAAAAATTATTGAAATGTGTCGCTGATTCATATTTCACACAGTAAAACTGCAGCTTACCAAATTTAGTTCTAGTCTAGAGTTTAAACAAATACAAATACTAAGACCAAGATGAGTCAGAGTACAGATACTAAGACCAAGACTAGTCAGAGTACAAATACTAAGACCAAGACTAGTCAGAGTACAAATACTAAGACCAAGACTAGTCAGAGTACAAATACTAAGACCAAGACTAGTCAGAGTACAAATACGAAGACCAAGACTAGTCCGAGTACAAATACTAAGACCAAGACTAGTCCGAGTACAAATACTAAGACCAAGACTAGTCCGAGTACAAATACGAAGACCAAGACTAGTCCGAGTACAAATACTAAGACCAAGACTAGTCCGAGTACAAATACGAAGACCAAGACTAGTCCGAGTACAAATACTAAGACCAAGACTAGTCAGAGTACAAATACGAAGACCAAGACTAGTCCGAGTACAAATACTAAGACCAAGACTAGTCAGAGTACAAATACTAAGACCAAGACTAGTCAGAGTACAAATACGAAGACCAAGACTAGTCCGAGTACAAATACTAAGACCAAGACTAGTCAGAGTACAAATACTAAGACCAAGACTAGTCAGAGTACAAATACGAAGACCAAGACTAGTCCGAGTACAAATACTAAGACCAAGACTAGTCAGAGGTCAAATATTAAGACCAAGACTAGTCCGAGTACAAATACTAAGACCAAGACTAGTCCGAGTACAAATACTAAGACCAAGACTAGTCAGAGTACAAATATTAAGACCAAGACTAGTCAGAGTACAAATACGAAGACCAAGACTAGTCCGAGTACAAATACTAAGACCAAGACTAGTCAGAGTACAAATACTAAGACCAAGACTAGTCAGAGTACAAATACGAAGACCAAGACTAGTCCGAGTACAAATACTAAGACCAAGACTAGTCAGAGGTCAAATATTAAGACCAAGACTAGTCCGAGTACAAATACTAAGACCAAGACTAGTCCGAGTACAAATACTAAGACCAAGACTAGTCAGAGTACAAATATTAAGACCAAGACTAGTCAGAGTACAAATACGAAGACCAAGACTAGTCCGAGTACAAATACTAAGACCAAGACTAGTCAGAGTACAAATACTAAGACCAAGATGAGTCTGAGTACAAATACTAAGACCAAGATGAGTCTGAGTACAAATACTAAGACCAAGACTAGTCAGAGTACAAATACTACGGAGTTGGAGACGAGTCTGAGCACAACCACAACAAACATAACGGGGTTGTTATTCATGGCTGGTGAGATGTTTGTTGCAGTAGCTGCACAGTGCTGCAGTGTTCTCCCGTGGCCGGGCGCTCGTCCCTGCTCCTACCACGCCGAACTCCGCTGAGGAAGGCTCTTTGTGCGAGGCTCTGGGCCGGCATGACCTGGAGGTGACCCTTGTTCCCGGAATCTGTTGCCCAAAATCCGAGAATCCGCAGCCGCAAAGTGTGGGCGAGATGGAGACGTGGGGGACCGGCGCTCTATAAACAGGCGTCCTGAGCCGGCCCTCGGGGTTCGAGACACGGGAGCTGCAGCTCGATAACATCTGCTGCAGTTTCACGCTGGAGGGACTGGGTTTCGCGTTTCCTTCCTGCGCCGGTGTGCCTTTCCGATCGATCCTTGCGAGGTGGGGCTGATCTGAGAGCCGGTTTTAGACTCTGGGACGGCGAGCTCGGGGGCATAGAGAGTCTTCGGTAGGTGATGGGATAAAAATAGCACACCCTGGAAGTCATTATTGGAGTTATTTGTGCTGCTGCTGAAATACACCTGACAGATAAAGCAATGTTGGACGCGTTTGATTGCACACTGGATGGTCCAGTCCGGGTAACAGGCTCGGTATCGCCTTCCGATCACACGGAGGACATCTAAAAATGCTCTAATGCTGCCTGATTTTCAACATACCCTCAAGGGTCTTGGGGAAGCTGAGCAGCTGTGTTCCACGGCTATCTTGGCACAATCGACTGCATGTGCACTGGGACTGTTCCCTACAACTGCAAGCAGGCCCACAAAGCGTCAGTGAGCCAATCACAGCCGTGAACAACTTCCTAAAGCTTATGGTACGCCAGGGTTTGTTCAGTGTGATTAAGGCCAGGAACATACTTCAATAATCGCTGTGTTAAAGAACGCATCACAGATCAATTCACAACACAACGCAAGCTGCATTCTGAGTGCAACAACAAGGGGGCGCTACAGCAACAGCCAACACTGGCATGCTTCCCCCCACCCCCAACAGCAGTCCGTGGAGTGTCTCGTTATACTGATCCACTCAGTAACATCAGCACTCAGTCCTCTACGTCCACATCTTTACACACACGCCGACCGGTCCTCTAGCGCCCCCTTGTGTACTGGATGTTTGAACTGCCACAGTCATTTGCGGTTGTGTACTTGTGTTGAGTATGGTTTTAGTCCCACTCTCTCCATTTCCTTGGTCTTAAACTTTTTAGGCTCATTTTACAGCAAAATGTAAAGATTTCACCAAGATCAAACTAGCAGCCCTGTGGGACGTTCCTTATACACCAGCCTGCATCTTCTCAGAACTCTGGTAGAACAGTGTCTCAGGCATCAGGCAGCGTCTTCATCACCATTAGGTGAAGAACTTTCTGTGAGGAGCTTTTATTAGAGCTTCAGACATCTGCTTCCCTTCACCTCCACTGTAGAACCACAGCTCTGACTGGGGGAGGTTATCTAGAACCTCCACTGTAGAACTCCAGCTCTGACTGGGGGAGATTATCTAGAACCTCCACTGTAGAACTCCAGCTCTGACTGGGGGAGCTTATCTAGAACCTCCACTGTAGAACTCCAGCTCTGACTGGGGGAGCTTATCTAGAACCTCCACTGTAGAACTCCAGCTCTGACTGGGGAAGCTTATCTAGAACCGAGCGCTTCACACCAAACGAGTCCAAATGAGTCTGTTCTTAACTGTTCAATCATGCAGAGAATTGTTGGAGAATTCAGTGGAATTGCTCTTCAAGTTGGTGGTCTACACGGCGGCTCCAAGAAAGACTGAATAGGCTCTTTTCTTTCTTACTGAGCCTTCGAGAGCTTTGTTAACATTTTCCCCCTTGCTTCTTAATTTGCTCTGTAAAATCCATATTATGGGGTCATTAAAGCCTATCCAGCTCTATTTTTGTTACGCTGGCAGCTCGATATGCTGCCTGCTGCCGCCGTGGGTATTTCCAATTTGCCGGCTGGCGCGCGACTTCTGAGATCATTTTAATAAGTTGGCCTATTAAAAACGTTTGTCGCTGTTCTTAAAGGTTCTGTTTCTCATAATAAAGATGATAATCTGAGGGACGAGGGGGACAGAGGCTTGTTTATAGCCTCCTGTGGCGGGAGGCAGCGAGACGGAGAGAGGGGCTGTGGGGAGAGCGATGACGAGCTAGCGCAGCACATTCCCTCTGTTTTAGGTTCAAATCTGAATTATTCATGACTGCCTCTCAGCTACTGGATTTTTTTGAAAGCGATGTTGCCAGAGCTCGGTCTGTTAATCGTACATCAGCAGACATGCGCCGGCTCAAATTATCATGAGTAAGAAGCAGATTAAAAAAACACTGCCGCTGCACCCCTTCAGTACAGAAAGGGTCACGACCGAGACCTCACCTGCAGTGAGCGTGTTTTGGTCCTAATTTGCAGAAAACATTAATCTAATGTATATTTTACAGCATCCACACTCTGAGCAAACGACCCTGAGGTCACCGTGCCCAACGCCAGGGGTGGGCTAGAGGGTATAAAGCCCCCCAGAATTGAGCTGTGGGGGTCTCTAGAGTAATGGAGTTTTTTCCAGTACTTTTACATCAGTACAACATCAGGACCTGACCTCACTGATGCTCTCACTCTCATGTGGTTAACAGCAATCAAATCTTTCTCACAGCAATGTTCCAACATTTAGTTGAGTAGAGGCTGTAACTGTGTGCTATTTGAGGAAATAATGTTTTAAATAAGCAAATGTACCCAACATTCTCCCACAGAACGATTCACCTACATAAAATCACTTTTAAAATGTGCCGGAATAGTTTTAATCATTTTATAATAAAGTTATAACAACCATAAACGTATGATATATATATATATATATATATATATATATATATATATATATATATATATATATGACATATTATTAATATATTACATATTTAGACCAGATTTAACATGTTTTCACAAGGCTCTGTTTTGCAGTGCTCCCACCCAAGACAAAAAGTCAAAATTTAAAAAACAGAAATAAATGGGGAAAAAAATATTTTTTATTACATTTCACTACATTTTATTGCTACAAATCTTTAAAATCCTAAAAGAAAAAAAAACAAAGTTATATATGATGGAAAAAATATTTTCATTGGCTAAGGCTATAGGGGACAGGTCCGGTGGGCCAAATCAAACATCAGCAGGGTCAACTGTGTGTGATGAAATGCTGAGTAGATGAGTTTAATTAAATGTATTTTTTTATATATATTTCTATTCACGTACAAACAGCTTCTACCATTTTCTTTAAAAAAAAACACTCCAGTGTGACCAAAAACTCCCTTTAATGCCTGTCTCATAAAACCTCACTTTCAGCCACGTGTCTCGACTAACGTGATGAATCTCTTCAGATTTCCAGACAAAGGAAATTCCAGATCTGGGTATGAATGGGTTAGTGGGTTAAACGAACCTCAAAGCAGTGCTGATTGATTAGCTCTCTTCATTTTAAGCTTACTTGGAATTTCTGTTTTTCATCATCACGCAGACCCGCGTCCAGCCGGAACACAGGGGACAGGCCGGCGTATGAAAGGCGGGGACGGGCCGAGGTCGACGGGGCAGCCTCCTGAAAGGGGAAAGGTTAGCATTCCTTGTGTGGAAGCTGTGGGCTGGAATTTCGATAAACGATCCCACACAACCAGGGGCCCCTCTCGGTTGGCCCCCATCAAGGCCAGAGCTCTTTACCACATGCCACAGGAACAGCGGCGGGACGCGGGGGGCTCCTCTGCAACGGAAACCAGATGCTAAACGAAGGCCGCACAGGCGGCAATGCCACTGGCAACATCCGGCTCAGGGACTGTCCACAGACGAGCAGACGCTTGACCTTGGGGGTTCTAAAGCAGACCCCAAGATCACGCAAGGTCAGTGAGTGTTCCTCAAACATCAGCTCCTCTGCTCCGGAGATCTGATCTGGATTAAAGTGTCCATCCTCTCAGACGACTCGGCAAAGACGAGCTTAAATAAGTGTGAAGTTCATAACAGAGGTCTTCAACTGACGGACCCAGCAGTGGACCGAACCCAGCACCATGATCAGAGTATGTAAAAGCCACTGTGGTTCTTCCACTTGGGTTCTCTAGGCATGAACCATGAGGCTTCTTGATCCTCTTATAGGAGTATCTAATATGTCTCATTATTAGACTTAAAAATCATTTTCTTTCAAACAACCCATAAACCTTAGAGAAGCAGCTCACCTAGCTCACAGTGTGGGTTCGAGTTAGGATCAGTTTTAAGGTTTATGTCCAGATAAGGGTTAAAGTTAGGATCAGGTTTAGGAAAAGGTGCATGTTTTGGGTTGAGATTAAAGCTAGACTGTGATCAGGTTTAAGGTTAGGTTTATGTTTTAGGTCAAGGTTAGGTTTAGGACTAAGTTTAGGGATTAGAACCTGGTTTAGGTTTCGGGTTGATCTTAATTTTAGGATTAGGACCGGGTTTAAGGTTAAGTTTAGGACTGAGGTTAAAGTAGCATTAGAATCAGAACCAAAAGTCCAAAGAACCCTTAAAGAACCCTCTTTTTAAAGAGCGTATTGTGCAAAACCGCATTTTCTACTGAATAGGCCAGAACCAGAACCAGAATTAATGTACTGGTGAAATTCACCAGCTTATTTAAGGACTTTATCCAGGCTTTTCTCACAAACACCTGAAACTCAGCAGAAATTAAAAGACCTCGTTGGAACTTGAGCCTAAATGTAATAATAACTCCTTGACTCCTCTCCTAATCTGTTAAAAATGAGCTTTTCTAATGACTCATTTCCAGAGCCAAACAATGTCAGAAGAAAACCTTCACACACTTATTAATAACGTCAGTGTTAGTGGGGAGATGATTAAGCAGAGGGCAGCTTTACTTCAGCTGGACTGTAGCCTCTCTTTCCCCTCCAACACTCAGGCCAGGTCCACGTTCAACACCTTTCACAAGTCAGCTCCTAAAGCCCCTAGTGTACGAATGACAAAGACTACCTGATGAATGAGAGCTGGACTAACCTGACTCAGACTAGACCTTCCTCTCATTTCTTCCACAGCAGCTGATGCACATAATACCAGCTCATTACCAGACCGCAGAAGAAAGACTCTCCCCAGGGAGGAAAGAGCAGCAAGGCGTTCAGTCAGGGCTGAACAGGAGAGAAGCGTGCGGCGGAGGATTCGGGCTGATTTCACCCCTGATTTAACGTGATTAAAAGGTGCTTCATCTTTGTGTCAGTGGAAATAACCACAGCCAAATTGCTGCTCTAATTTTCAGTACGTGTTCAATAATTTAATAGCAGTACACGCTGTACCTCTCCTCCTCTCGCTGAGCGAACACGCTGTTTGAGAAGTCCAGTGGTTTGCATAATTCCTTACATAATAATCACAATCACAAATTGGTCTAATTAATTAACAATGATCCGTGTGGGCAACTGGGTCATCGGACTATTCTCACACACCCGTTATGAGTCTATTTGGACGTCTTCTGTCTTAAAGGAACCGGAACCCTACAACTGTGGTCGTGTTGTGCTGTGGACCTACCGTTTGAAATTCTGAGCCACGTTACAGTCGGGAGGCAGTGGCACATAACAAATTAAGTCATTTGCCGTGGCCCCAGCAGAACCCATAGTTTAGAGTTAAGTGCCCCTGCTGAGGTCTCTACGCCCCATGGAAATGAAAAGTCATGAATAATTCAGGAGCAGCCTCAGCAGGCTTCACAGCGGAGATCACACTTTTACAAAGACCAGGAGAGCAGAATCTGCACTGGCTGAGAAGTCTGGACCAGGTAAGGTAGAAGAAGCTGAAATGAATTGAATGATCTTTTCTAGGATGTTCTCAGGCAAGGCACCTTCTATGAGACAGCTGCTTTGGTTACCTGGGTAAGGACATCAAGCTGACCCACTATGTGCTCCAGGGTATTGGCCAGTGCAGCAGGGACTCCATCGTCCCGTCTGGCCTGTCGATGCTGCTCCTGGTCGGAGAAGGACGGTGCAGTGGATCCGTGGGAGGCGTGGCTGTGCTGACTCGTACTGCGGACTCTATCTGAGCAGTGGGAGAGTTCGCTGGACTGCTGTTGAACCTGCGGACAGACAGAATTTGGCTTTAATATTTATATGCAGCTATAACACACTCACCCCCCCATTTTTCTAAGACAGTGTTTAAGCCCTTCCCCAAAATAAGAATCCAACAAAAAGACTATGGAGAACACCTACAACCATGACAGATCTAGGAGAAGCAGATTATATATTTATCATGACATAATGGATCACTGCTTTCCAGAAGATATACAGCATATTGCAGCAGAATATCAACAACAGAATATCACAATTTTTTACAATATCGTGCAGCCCTAGTGTTCCCGAATTCGCTCAGTACTGAACGTCTGCACATGGTTAAAATACTACGTCTCATCTTTAATGGACGGAACTGATCCGGCAGAACATCTCTGCTCTAAAAATGCCTATGACATACTGTGAGACTGACTGCTTTAGTGATATATGCTCTGCTCTATATGTTGGAACATTGCTGTGAGGAGAACTTCCCTGAGTGCATCAGTGCAGTTTGGTACTGATGTTGGTGCTGCAGACTGTACTGTACTTCCAGCAGAAAACATACAGAAATGTGAAAAGAGCCTATTGTGACTTAACCAAATAAACAGGCTGTAGTGCAGGGGTACAGCAGAGGAGTGTATGATAATCTCTACACAGGGATCTGCCTAATGTCTCGATCCTAGAAACACAACAGGGAAAAATAAACAGCTCAAAGACAGCGCCGGGCAAGCAGGACAGCTGCCCTGCCATAAAGTGCCTCCTGAAAACATCTGGCCAACAGGTGCCATTCGAGTACCTCTTGCCGGTTCAAGGCAGGTAAATATTTGCATGTGCGACCCTGGTGATTTCTAGGCAAACATGGCTAGCTGTTGAACACATGCTGTGATGCTCGAGAGAAGCTGACTTCAATCGAAAACAAGCCGAGTCTTTATAACGTCAACACAGAAGTCCTTTACATCAGTCTCTCAACACAAGTGTCGGGAAGTCACGCGGGGTAAAGCACAGCATACTTCAACTGGATCCAGCAGAACTTGCTTTTGGTCATCTTCTTGTGTTCCCATAGCAACGCTGTCCACCAATTTTCCCACCAATCAAACAAATATTTGTCCAGATTTCATAACAGTGTGTGAAACGTAGAATAAAAATGATCTGGCGTTTTAGTTTAACTCTCTGGGTATCCAGTACTTCTGGGATGAGGTGGGGATGATGAAGTGGGGTGGTGATCATCATCATCCAACATCCTGATCTCACTAATGCTCTTGTTGCTGAATCTAAATAATTTAAGAATGAACTATTTCTACACTCTTTGTAACCTGACCCATGTTTTCACGCAAAGAACCATTAAAGCATCTAAACGATTCTCAGAGCCGTCTTTCTAACAAGGGTTCCACCACAGGCCCTAAAAAAGTACAAATGAAAACACTAAAAAAGGCCAGACTCGGCCAGTTGTGGCTCCTCCACCTGCCCAACTCCAGTGCTACTTTCCAACCAACATGGAAAACCTCTGAGATGTGCCAAAAAATTTCAGTGACACAGTAACCAGTGGAAATCCTTAATCACAGACTTAAACCCAACTGGGCTTTGATGACTAACCCCTGAGGTTCCTAGAAAGACATTTATTAGGACGGTGAGTGTGAGACTGTCTTAATAATCATGCTTGATCCTCTCGAATGTACGGGAAAATCTGCAATCGTTTAGTCATTTGGCAGCTTAGAGTAAACCCTTCTTGGATTTCGATTGGTCCCTCAGCAATGGTACGAGGTAAAGACGCCACAAGGTGCATTTTTGCAGTGCCTGGTAAATGGCGTCGCCTCGCCAGTTCAAATATTTACTTACAGAGAAGTATACCCTTATATAAATAATGTGCGGCTGGGCCCGGCACTCTGGGTCTATATTTAATCCGGGTGGACCGGCCCACGGACCCCAGCATGAAAGCACATGGCTCTAACCCAGAACTCCATATGGACTGAACAACGGAATGCTATCGGGTCACGCTGTGTCCACAACTTCACAACCAGTCATCAACATCTCAGGTGCTCAGAAAGGTAAACGCAAATGTGTGAACTGGACACTCCCTAGAACCTGTCTGATCAGAGATCGTTATAAATATTGACTTTTTATCAAATCAATATCAGCTGAGAGATTATTTGCTGAGCAAATTCGCTGGGTTCTAACAACGGTTGGACTCTTTATAGAATCAATAAAACCAACAGAACCATTTTTGAAACCACCAACAAAATATAAAGAACCTCCTACCTCACACATCCTAATAGTTCCTTTAAATGTCACAGTTTATATATATAACTATAGCCTTTACTGAAGACCCCTTGAAGAACCCTTTTTCAGAGAGTGTTACACAGCTCTGTCACATGGTAAGTTCTCAAACATAGAACCACCTACAAAAGGTTTTCCACTCATGTGACAAAGCCTATAATCATGCAAAGAACCAGTTAAGCTTCTATATAACCAACATCTTACAATTTACCCATAAATAAACTGCAACCTTCATTCAGACCTTCAGAAATATTAGATTGAACATTTCACTGACTTTTCAAAATTCCTCCAGATCTCAGAGAGAGAGCTGAGCTCAGTCAGAGTCGGGTTTGGGGGTTCGGTGTGAATCTGAGCTCCACTGTAGAGAAACTGACCCACTCTGATCTCTCTACAGTGGAGGTGAATGGAAGCAGGCGTCTGTAGCCATGACTACAACAACACAGATACAGCCCATAATTTATTTCCTATCCAAACCCACCAGTGCAGCTACACGAGTCTTCTGAGTTTTATATGGAATGATGATGATGAGGATGATGAAGGTAAAATAGTGGAGAATCTCAACTAATGCAGTTTTCTCTACACATGCATGCACTGCCCAAATCCCTCCACCGTGCACAAACATCTCAAAACTATGATAAAACACATATTTTATTATTATAGATTTCTGCAGTGCCACGACCGTGTATCTGACCGGCACCAAACCTAAAGTAATCTATGTGTTGCAGCAGTGGAGGACAGCGTGGTGAGTGGACAGCAGACGGAACTGGGCTGAACACAAAGGAAGGCGAGACTTAGAAGGAATACAAAAGCATATGAAAGCAGAAGAGAGGCTGTGCTGAGCCAACGAGCTTCAAAAAGGCAGGATTAACTCTTGTTGAGTGGAGGACTTATTTGCAGCTCAGCAGTAAAACAGCTGCTCAAACACACACACACACACACACACACACACACACACACACACACACACACACACACATGCACATACACACACTTTAACACCCTCCTGATGAATCACCTGGACTGGAAAAACCAACAGTGGAAAATTTCCTGGGGCCCCAATGAAACTTTGAATCGCGCTGGTCTGACAGAGCCATCAATACCCGCTTCCTGCACACACAGCCATTCATCAGGCTTCCCAGTCGCCCATGCACACACCCCACCGCACAGGAAACAGTTTATGTTGCACATGTAGGTGGGGGGAATTTGACCATGTCGGACACGAGGAGACCAAATGAACAATGCTGAAGCCGATTCTACACCAGACTCGGCGAGACCCGCGCGGCAGGCCGGAACCGCTTCATTACGCTTGATATTTCAGACTGGATGCGACTCTCGTGTGGTGTGTTGGTCAGCGAAGAGTGTCTTCTGTCCACATTTCAGCATGTGGTACGTTTATCTCGAATGGGGTTTGCGGTTTTAGTCGGCTGATTTCTCAGAAATTTTTTATTGTCTTACTTGGCTCATCAGTCCATTGGTCAGTTTGTGAATTAGTCCAACAGAATCTCTGCTGTTTCTGTGGTTTTGAGGGGCGAACGATCCAATGTAGCCATCCATACCCACACATACCCATCTATACCCTTACAAACCTGTTCATTCATTCAACTATACTAAACATACCCATCCACAGCCTTACTCATCAACACCAAACATGCCCATCCACAGCCAAACTCATCAACACCACACATACCCATCCATATCATCTATACCTATTCAGATCTACACCACACATGCCCACCCATTTCCATAACCCACACATCCATATCCAGCACCTGTGAGCATGGGATCGGCTACAGTGGTCAGTAGGTGTCTGCTCCAAGGATCGGCATGCCACGTTTGACTGGTCTGGACAGGGCCGGTGCGATAGGGCAACTTTAAGCTGGTGTTCCGCAAAACCAAGTTGCGGTATTATTTGGAGTGAGCCCTGGTACTGGTGCCCCGGTGGATCTTCAAACTGAAGGCTAAGTTCCAAATAATGTCAGAAATGGGCCACGAGCGGGCGTCCCAAGAAGACGACACTCCAAGAAGACCGTTTCCTCACCCTGTCAGCACTCTGGTACAGTAGGCTGTCTTCTACAGGTTTGCAGTCAAGGTTTGCAGGACGGTATGGTTGACTACTCTCTGCCCAGATGATCGGGAACAGACTGAACGCAGCCAGTCTCCGGTCTCATAGGGCTGCCAGGAGTCCTGCCATGACTGCCCTTCACCATCAGGCCTGTTTGAGATGCTGTCGACAACACAGTAGTTGGATCGTAGGGTCAATCGCATATCTCCACAGTCTGGGACCAAACTCTATCCTCCGTGATGACAATGCTCGCCCCCACAGAGCGGGGTTCATCAGAGACCACCTCCAGAAATTTGGGAGCGGAGAGGATGGAATGGCCTGCCAGCAGTCCTGACCTCAACCCTATTGAACACTTGTGGGATCAGCTTGGGCGTGCTGTTCATGCCTGAGTGACCAACACAACCACGTCGGCTGACTTGCAACAAATGCTGGTTGAAGAATGGGATCCATTTGCCAGCCAAGTGTTTCATGGGCGCAGCCCCACATACTCAGCTCTGCTGCTCATCCCACAAACTCATGTTCCTTACAAGTGTGGCTCCATTTAAATGGAAAATTAACAAAATTAAAACTTTCCTACAGTATAGAATTTATTGACAAGAAGCAACAAAGAAATAATCGACCAAACACAAATTTCATTACTTTACTACATTACTACGTTTTATATATATATATACACACACACACACAATCAGATAAACTTCCAGTCGTAGAATCAAGGCAAATCAGTGTGATTTCAGTAACTTCCAGCGTACTGTGTGTACTGTGTGCTTCACACAGAAGCACTTTCCATCTCATTTTGATCTTGGTTTGATTGTGAGAGCGACTGAAGTGGAGATTAGGATGCTGATGTCTCTCCACCCCCACCCCGGTGCCCGTGGACTGGAAGGCCTGCTGTGCCGCTCGTCTGCCAGTGCACGTGAGGAACGGAGGGGGCTGTGGTGGAGGGTGGGTGGGAGAGACACAGATGTGGAGCAGAGGGGATTACAGACCGCGAGTGAGTCTGCGCGAGTGAGTCTGCGCGAGTGAGTCTGCGCGAGTGAGTCTGCGCGAGTGTGTGATCTGAATGCGCACTGAATGCTCTACATCATCACCAACACGCTCCCTGTTCACTATCTTTGTCCTCAGCTGAGCTCCTCCATTCAGAAGTCTCGTCATTCCAGGGCACGCCCACGGAGGCGAGAGGCGGGGTTACAGTGGCAGGGATGGGAAGTCTTACTTAAAGCAGAACTCCACTGACTTTCCAAAATGCTCCACACAATTAATCAGTTAAAATGTGAACATCTTATCATTCTCTGGGGTGAAACGCTCGGTTCTAGATAAGCTCCCCCAGTCAGAGCTGGAGTTCTACAGTGGCGGTTCTAGATAATCTCCCCCACTCAGAGCTGTTCTACAGTGGAGGTTCTAGATAAGCTCCCCAGTCAGAGCTGGAGTTCTACAGTGGAGGTTCTAGATAAGCTCCCCCAGTCAGAGCTGGAGTTCTACAGTGGAGGTTCTAGATAAGCTCCCCCAGTCAGAGCTGTTCTACAGTGGAGGTTCTAGATAAGCTCCCCCAGTCAGAGCTGGAGTTCTACAGTGGAGGTTCTAGATATTCTCCCCCAGTCAGAGCTGTGGTTCTACAGTGGAGGTGAAGGGAAGCAGACGTCTGAAGCTCTAATAAAAGCTCCTCACAGAAAGTTCTTCACCTAATGGTGATGAAGACGCTGCCTGATGCCTGAGACACGGTTCTACCAGAGTTCTGAGAAGATTTTCTCTAAACTAAGACCAAGACAAGAACAATGAGCAAAACAAATAAAGATTCTAATTGACTGATTAATATTATTAGGCATGTGTTTATGGAGATAAGATCTAGGTTCAGGGTCCTGTTCTAGTGTGTGTTAGCAATGTTAGTCTAGCATCTCCCACTGTAAACTAAAGAAGCACACATCAGACAGCAAACAGGTCCTGGGTGATGGAGTGTGTCTGGGGTCAGTGATCAATCTCACTCATCTGATTTCTCACTGAACTGTTCCTTTAAAACATGAGGCTTCCTCATTCCCAGCCCAAACATTTCATTCACTCCAGATAGGAACGATTTCAGAGCCCCGAGTGAAGTCTTTCAAGTTAGGAACGTATGGCATTAACCTACATAAAGTACAGAGAATCCTTCCTACTGTGGCACCAGACACCGCCTAATGAATAGGACCTCTGGATTTAAAAGCTATTTTCAATGGAAAGTGAAGAAGCGGCAGATAGGGACACATTACCACTACTTAAGACTCAGAGCAAAGGGACAGAACTCACAGGCACTGGCCCGGTCCTCAGGTTTTTCTAATTACACCTGACAAATATAATGAGCCTATTAAAGACCATTAAAGAGCCATGGTAAAAGCATTTCTGTGAATTACAGTGCACTGAAGGGTCTGGCTGACATTTACCGAGCAAGCTCATGAAGTGACAGGCTCTTCTCAGAATCCTCAGAAAGCTTCTCGCAGATTTAAAACTGAGTCACGTATTACAAAGCGCGGCCAGCTTCAGTCTCAAGTTTCGGTGTGTTCATTATCAGAGGGAAACAATAGGGAGCAAAATCAAAAAGAAAAGAAAATAACACCCATTTTGGAGAAGAACTTTCAGATGATCTTACAAAACCTCATTTTACTGATCTGCCAAATACACTGTGTCCAAATGTTTGTGGACACCCCTTCTAAGGAACGCTTTCAGCTATTTTTAGGTGGCACCCAACTCTCTCTTCGCTGAAAACAATCAAATCCTCACAGCAATGCTCCTCCTCCAGAATCTAGTAGAAAGTCTTCTTCTCTGGACAGTAGACACAGTTACTCCAACAGAAGCAGGATCAGCTCTTTAATAGTCTTGATTTCAGAATAAACAATGAATCAGCAGGTGTCCCAATACTTTTGTCCTTATAGTGTAGGTATTATGATTAGCCATTAAACTGATGACCCACTACGGTTTCACAGTCTATCTGATTACTAAACAAACACAAACTAATCAATGGCAGTTGCCTACATGACCTCTTAAGCTTCAGCAACAACAGAATCTCTGCATGATCTCTGCAGCCGAGCGCTCCGTTTCAGAGGTGGACGAGACGTCAGGAAAGGTTGGTTTCCTTTTACAATCGCTAGTAAAAGGCATCGCTTAAAAGCTCCACACCATTGATCCATGTAACAATAGACGCCGGTGAGTGGAGGTCATGATGTGCTCAGAGGAAAGTCAGGAGCTTGTTCTCGGGGGGAGGAGAGCTCGGATATGCCCTTGTTGATGTAAGTAACACTGCTACTGCAGAGAAAAGCTGAAACCCGACACCTGTGGTTCCCCTTCGCTCACTAAACTGGCGACTGGTGCTTCGAGCAGTCCTATCCGCGACACCGACATCTGACGAGGGCTTTTAATATTTAACCACCACTAATGGTGTTTTCCTCTATCTCTCCTCTGCTGAGGCTGAAACTCCATATACTCCAGTGTCCTCAGTGAAACTCCTGACTGGGAGAATTCGTTTTAAACTGGATCTAACTCGGATAGTGCACTTTCTCATGGAGCTGTGGGGGTGCTTGATGACCAGGTTGTCACAGACTTCACTTCTGTCTCATTTTAAACTCAGCTATAAACCCTCACGAGTCCCATCTCCGGGTGTGATTCCAAGTCAAATCGTGAGTCTTTGGAAGTAAGTTGGAGTCCAGTCTTGGGTCGAGCATCTCAAGTGCAAGTCTGAGTTTTTCATTTCTGCAGTTTGAATCCAAATTGAATCTCTCAAGCGCGAGTCTGAGTCACATCCTGAGCCTAGGGTGCGACTATGAGTTGAGTATCTCGGGTGCGAGTATGAGGCAAGTGTAGACCCGAGTGAAGAACCTGGTTGAGTGTAGAGTCTCTGGGGTGTGAACGAGTACTGAATCTCGAGTGAGAGTGTGAGCAGAGTCTGATTTCTCTGCAGTCTCTGGGGTTGAGTGAATCTGAGTTGACTCTTGAGTCTTCTGAGTGGGTGTGTCCCAAGTAGTGAGAGTCTGAGTTGAGTCTCAAGGATGTAATTCTGAGAACTGTCTCCATGACGTGAGTCTGAGTTGAGTGTTGAGGCTATGGGATAGAGTATCAAGTGTAAGTCCACGTCTCTATGAGTTTGCGTTGATTCTCGAGTCTCAAGTGTCTGGGATGCAAGTCTGAGTCAAGTCTGGAGTCTCTCAGATGCAAGTCATGCGGAGTCTGAGGTCTTTAGGATGCAAGTCCGATTTGAGGCTAGAGTCTGGACTGCGAGTCTGAGTTTGTTAGGCGTGGACACTTCCAGACAGCTGCTGGTCATCCTGCTATGACAGAACCTTATCATCCAAGCAGTGAAGTCCCATCTTTACTCACAGCTACTGTCCGAGTTTGAGAGATTGTAAATCAGATAGTCCCTCTTAGGTGCTGTGAATTAAACCCACATCCCACATAAACTCAAGTGATCCGTCTGGTGAGTTCTCCTACGTAATTCATTCGGAAAGGTGTGCGGTGCTCCCTTATGGTTAATATTTATGGCTTCTTTAAGGACAACCAGAACCAGCACACAGTAATATATCCCTGCCTTTTGGGAGACATCACGGACTGCAGAGGCTTCAGCCCCTGACGTTTTGGACCTGCTGTTGTAATTCTTTGTATTCCCCCAATAGAGAACAGCGAGAGCCTTTAGGTTATACTGTAGGATAACTGTTCAAATGACTCTATAGGACTGGAATGTACACAAGCGGCTGCTCAGGACAAAGCTGGGAAAAGGCCTCACTCAGAGGAATAGCTTGGGGAGGGTTTGAACCCGCCTGAATCTCAAACTACTCCCTGCTCTCTAAATGGTGCACTATGTTTGGAAATTTGGGCTTCTACAGAAAACGACTGTCTTATATGTTCAGCAGAAAACTGTGGACCAACAGACTAACCCTATAGGATTCTTATTTATGAGGCAGTAATTGGGAGCTGTTATTTAGAGAGGGTATTCTGAATAGAGAAGGGATGGGGTTGTGATTCTGTTCTGGTTTTACACACTTTTAATGTTTTAAATTTCAGAGCTACTAACACTCAGAACAGCTACTTTAACTCAAACAGTGTGAATAGGGTGAGAAACACGTCGCCGGACCCTGCACTCAAGCAACAATGCTGGTGACAATATGGACTCAAGGTGACCAATACGTGTACAATCAAATGTGTAGATGATGGTGAAAATACTGTACTTTAACCACAACATTAACATTATTGTTTATAATATTCTAAAACACATCACGTGCACTGTGATTAGCACTGTGACCCACTGTGAATTCTTACAGTGAAGTTTTATACAGTTCATCAGTCCCATATAACCCATCCCTACTACGACTGTAGAGTTAAACCGTCAGACTCGCTCCCAGACTCGAGACTTAACTCTGACACAGGAACTCCAGACTCTACTCAGACTCATAGTCCAGACTCGAGACAGCCTCTCGACCAGCAATTTGAGACGAGGCTCAGGTTTGTACCTAGTGACTTAACTAGGACTTGTACCCAAAAACTTGAGTCAACCTGGACTCCACCTCTGACTCTGAGTCACACCTCAGAGACCTCATGGACTCGCACCAAGAGACTTAAATCAGACTCCCAACCCAGACTACGAGGAGAAACAGACCCAAAACAACACAGGAAGAGAATGAACGGCTTGTGAATCAGTGCACATAGAAGAGTAAATCCACCTGATTATCACTCATTTTAAATGGGGAAATCTTAAAACTACATTTATTACTGATACATAAACACATCTACAACCCATCCACAAATCATCCACAGCAGAAAAGCTGGTTCTCCATGATATGACCCAATGAGCTCAGACTAACATCAGCCCCAGCATCAATGTGTGAATGTGGAAAAGGAGAAATGGAGGGAAAATAACTAAGTAATCCCAAGTATGGGAAAGAGGGAAAAGGTTAGGAATGTCTGGAACGTCACATCCAACCATGCAAGATAACGATCTACACACTCAGGCCTCTCCCCCCTCATTCAGCTCAAGCTGTGCTCCCCTTGCTGCTCTTCCCCGACGCTTCGGTGTGGAGAGGCCTCCGTGAAAAGGAGGAGCGCTAGAGCTTTTGTTGGGAGTGGAGGATTCTGGAAGAGTGGGGCGTGCGTCCATTGTGCAGGAATTTGCTTTCAGCCTCTGTCTTTATGACAGCGTGACGAGGCAAGAAAACAGCAGCCTGATCAGATAACACTGCAGGATACACTCCAGAGTCAGCGCTCGAGTCCACGCGAGGTTAGAACGTCAGAGCTGTGTGTGAAATGTCTCTCCCCAGAGCTCAGCTGTTTACTGGATACCTGTCTGCTCCACCATAATGAAGGCCTGGGTACGGCCTGAGCGCGCTGAGAGACGTGTGTGAGCATGTATTTACAGAGACCATTTGATTGACTGCTGACGTCTAGATGTTAGTGATAGTAAACTTACTTAAAAGCTCAAGAATAGGCGTAATGTTGATTAAAGATATCTGTATTAATTGTGTGGAACATTTTTTCTTTACTTTTCATATATCCAGACTTTGCTGTGCCCGTGTGAAGTCTAAATGTCGTACCTGGGCCAGGCCATGAGTGCTGGAACTGCCTGGCTCCTCACCGGAGGTTTTCTGCTGCGACCTGAGCACCTCGCTGTAATCTGTGCCATCAAAGTTGGTCCGCCAAACCATCACCTGCGTACAAGATAATCACATTAAAACTGAATATATTAGCATTTCTAAAACTAATACAATAGCACTGATAAAGTGAATGAGCTCAAACACTATAGAAAGTACTGGGTACAAAAGTACTGGGACACCTGCTCACTGTTCCTTCTGAAATCATAATGAAGGGTATTAAAAGAGTCTCCAGCTTTTGTTGGAGTAACTGTCGCTACTGTCCAGAGAAGATGACTTTCTACTAGATTTTGGAGAAAGAGCATTGCTGTGAGGATTTGATTGAGTTTAACACAGTAGAATTGTGAGGAAAAAACAAGAGAGCACAAATCACCTGTTCATCAGATCCACCAGAAGCGAAGTGATCCCCTGTCCTTGAAAACGCCACACATGTCGCCGGACCCTGCACACAAGGAGTAATGCTGGTGACTATACGGACTCAAGGTGCATGAATACGTGTACAATCAAATGTGCTGTCGGTGGTGAAAATACTGTACAATAACCTCAACATTTAACCCATCCTCACTATGCCGTCAAGAGACACGACTCCTAAGGGATTTAAGACTCAAATCAGACTCATCGTAGAGACTCAGCACTTTACTCAAATATGCACCCAGAGACTCGACTCTGGACTTGCTCCAAGAAACATGACTCTGACTCCCACCCGACTACGAGGCACCTTGGACTCCGACTTATAGCCCAGTGATTTAAGACTCAGATTGGACTCGATTTGGACTCTCAACCAGCGAGTCAATACAGGACTTAAACACACCATGAGAGTCGAGACTGAACTCAGACTCCCCCCCCGATACTAGGCAACTTGGACTCTACGTTAGACACCCAACTCCGGCCTCCCTCCAAAAGACTCAAGACTGGACTCCCACCCCAGACTACGAGGCCACATAGACTCTTGACTTGTGTCCAGATTGTCCAGATATGCAACACTCAAACTGCACTCAACACCAAGACTCGAGACTCGAGTCACCCAGACTCGCACTATGAAAACTCAACATCGACATGAACCCCTGAGACTCGAGACTCTCAACGAGCGAGTTGAGAAATGACTCAGAATGGTGCCCTAGACTCAAACGCACAACCCCAAGACTGGAGAGTCGACCTACCTTGGTCTTTAACCCCAGCTGTTTTTTTATCTGCATCAGGCGCTTTAAGAATACCCGCTGCTGCAGGGATCTGCAGTTTAATTGCCTTGTACTGTTCAACAAAAATAAGCAGAGACACCCTCTCTCTCCCTGCATACACACAATTATCCTCGCAGGAAGAGAACCCTCGGCCAGCTCGTAGGAGGAAAATTACAGCATCATGACGCCATATTGACTTTGGTCAAATACGGCGGGTTAAAATTAGGCACTACATGGTGCTAAAGACAGAGCGGCCAAACCAGACACACTTTCACAGACACCGCTCTGGCAGTGCCAAAACACATGGAGGCACAACCCCACCCACACAACTGGCACAGTGCAAGGTAGAAATAGCAGCATCAATTAGACTCCAGCTTCTGCTGGCAAGAAGCTCCTGAAGAAACTGTTACGCTGCAGTGGAATAAGACGACAGGGGTAACTCTACTCTCTGGCTGCTCGGCCTTGTTTATAATAAGGCCTCTGGTCTCACAGACAGAGGGGAGGTTTTACGCCACAGGAATTTACAGGAACCCGAATGAGCAGCAGCTGCTAAAATCTGAAGGAAGAATGAGATTAGTCACTTTTAGGAGCGCTTTTAAACCAAGAATACGATACATGCACTATATGGACAAAAGTATTGGGACGCCTGCTCACTCACTGTTTCTTCTGAAATCAGGGGGATTAAACAGAGCTGATCCTGCTTTTGTAACTGTCTCTACTGTCCAGAGAAGAAGACTTTCTACTAGATTTCGGAGCAGAGCATTGCTGTGAGGATTTGATTGCATTCAGCAACAACAGTGTTAGTGAGGGCGTTTGATGACGATCGCCACACCACTTCATCATCCCCAACTCATCCCAAAAGTACTGGATGGAGCTCCACCACCATCATTCCAGCTCTTCCACTGCTCCACAGCTCCTCAATGCTGGGGGGCTTTATACCCCTCTAGCCCACGCCTGGCATTAGGCAGCATGGAGCCGATAGGGTCATGATGTTGATCTGCTCCAGAGAGTCCTATTCTATTGGCAGTGTGTCTCAACAAGCTGTTTGTGTGTGTGTGTGCAATTTAAAGTAGCTGAAAGCATTCATTAGAAGGGGTGTCCACAAACATTTGGACATTTTGTTTTTGTGAATATGATCTTGTAAAAAGAAACAAAGATTTTTTATCAAGGACAGATGTTCTCAGGAGCGTTTCAGCAGTGACGGTCTTCTGAAGGAGGCACAGCCAATCAGAACAGAGGACATTCTCTTATATCAGTCTTAAAGGCACAGTGACCTCTCAGAGATAAAGAGAGTGACGTGAATTAGGACACATGTTTGGAGCATAAAGCCACGCAGATGTTTCACAGAGCTCGTAGGAAGGTGTGGGACACGGCCTCTGCAGTGTAGCCTATAGTCTAATACTAACGGGCCGATTCAGACGGGACCTGGTTCTGATCTAACCTGACTGTGCAGTGCATCATCCATACAGTCCATACTGCTTAGATTAAGAACACTGACTCGTATCAGTGAGTGTGTGTGTGTGTGTGTGTATCAGTGAGTGTGTGTGTATCAGTAAATGTGTGTATGTGTGTGTGTGTGTGTGTGAGCTTAGATGACTCATAGTGAATCATGTAACTGACACTTCCTGCCAAGTCCTCAGATGCACCTCCTCAATGATCATACTACCTGTGTGTGTGTGTGTGTGTGTGTGTGTGTGTGTGTGTGTGTGTGTGTGTAAACTACACACTCCGAAGTCAGCCAGTCGTCAGAGAGAGCTGCACAGCTCCACTCTGATTCAATCCTAAAATAAGCTGTTGGTGAGCCTCCCTGCTTACGCACCACTCCCTCTGGAATGGGAGCAGTGTATCTGGACTAATCGCCTCTTTCCGGTCCAGTGCGGTACCGGCCCGTGGCTGATGACCCGCTTTACTATAATGAATCAAATAATCACATTTTAAAGGAGCAGTTCGGTAAAAAATCAATCAGTATTGATCTCTGAGCCCAGATTCAGTGGCTCGGCCGAGGCCTGTTGGGTATCAGAGGTCTTCCTGAGTCAGGGTGCTGACGGAGAGTTTGTCCTCCTTTACTGCAGAAACAGCCCCTATTCTTCTGGAAAGACTTTACACTGGTCAGAACATTGCTGTGAGGAGGATTTGATTGCATTCTGCCACAGGACAGCATTATGAGATCAGTAACATAACTTTCTTCATTTCTTTATTAAGTCTGAGGCAGGGAGACATGTGCCTTATTCAAAACTCTGGAGTCAAATGGAGAGCTGCCTGTACTGACTCGAGACTTGACTTGAGAGCTGCCTGTACTGACTCAAGGGCTGCATTGTACTGACTCGAGAGCTGTCTGTACTGACTCAAGGGCTGCATTGTACTGACTCGAGAGCTGTCTGTACTGACTCGAGAGCTGTCTGTACTGACTCAAGAGCTGCCTGTACTGACTCGAGGGCTGCATTGACTTGAGAGCTGCCTGTACTGACTCGAGAGCTGCATTGACTTGAGAGCTGCCTGTACTGACTCGAGGGCTGCATTGTACTGACTCGAGAGCTGTCTGTTCTGACTCGAGAGCTGTCTGTACTGACTCGAGAGCTGCCTGTACTGACTCGAGGGCTGCATTGACTTGAGAGCTGCCTGTACTGACTCGAGAGCTGCATTGACTTGAGAGCTGCCTGTACTGACTCGAGGGCTGCATTGTACTCACTCGAGAGCTGTTTGTACTGACTCGAGAGCTGTCTGTACTGACTCGAGAGCTGCATTGACTTGAGAGCTGCCTGTACTGACTCGAGAGCTGCCTGTACTGACTCGAGAGCTGCCTGTACTGACTCGAGGGCTGCATTGTACTCACTCGAGAGCTGTCTGTACTGACTCGAGAGCTGCATTGACTTGAGAGCTGCCTGTACTGACTCGAGAGCTGCCTGTACTGACTCGAGAGCTGCCTGTACTGACTCGAGACTTCACTTGAAACTTCTAAGCTCTGTATTTCACTTCATGAAGTCTTGTGCAGACGCCTGTGCAGCTCTGAGGCAAATATGCCTTCCTCCCATTATTAAGGAAACAAAATCTACTGAAACTGATACCATTACGCTGCATCTCAGAGCACTAATCTCCTGAGCCTCCGGAGAAAGCATACACGTCTACAAGAGATTTAAAACTGGGCATCAGAGCAGCGAAAGCACCCACAGCTGAAGCACCGCTTTACTACTGCTGGGATTCAGGCTGGCGGTCTCCAAGAATGCAACTGCCCATTCTTTCACTGGAAGATCATGTATCTTACTCCCCAATAGAACAGCCAACTGGGCCGCTAAATAGTCAAAGGCCCAGCAAGCAGAGCAAGCACTGGACACCTCCCAACCCTACAAGGGCACCCATCACAGAGAAATCCATTGTCCTTGTTAACCTCTTCAAATTCCACCTATATTCCACAGCAAGGATTAATCAATACCTACAGGGACCACAATGCAAATGATCTGAATTATTATTAGGTGTAGAGGTGTGTAATAATCGTTTGGACCCGTGGTGGGTCCTGGGACTGTTAATGAGTTGTTAAAGAGTTGGACAGAACATCTGAAGTTCACACAGTGCGCACACTCTTACAAATAAAGGTGCCAATGTTTCCATAAAGAACCATTAGTGTAACAGATTTGTGTTTTGTTTATTTGGGATATTTAAACATTTTTAACAATATCTGAATATTGTTAATAATCAGAAGCCTATTGCTCTTTTTAATGGTGTATTGCTTCATTATGCTATTCTATAATTATTATATCAGCGGCATAAAATGGTCTGAAAATGAAAATGATATCTTTTAACACAATTATTTGAGACAACACAGCGTCCAAATGAAACAAGCAGTTATGGGGACAGGCCTAACTGAGCTTGCTTACATAGGCTGAGGCTTAAAGCTGTGGTCAACAGATTCACCACCAGTGAATATGCTGGTAAAGAGAGGCAGACAGGCCCTAGCAACACATGCAAGACACAGACTGTTCCATTTTGCCGCTGACTAATAACGGCTCGCAGCCAGACTGTCTCACGAGTCCATGAACCCAACAGACCGTCTGCACCGAGCCACAAGCAGCAGCAGCAGCAGCAGAGCCTGCCACGCTGGGTTAGCACATCGCATACTCACAGCATCGGCTCCTGCTGAGCTCCTCAGAGCTCGGCCTCGGCTGCTGGCCGAGGGGAAAGTCACTCCTCGCGGTCTGTTCTGAGCTTGGGTCTCAGGCCGATGAGGTTACAGTTCCGACTGTCCAAGATTTACAGGGCTGCAACGGGCATACCGCAAAATACAGCAGACGTTTTCAAAAACACGCAAACAAGCCAGACGCACTTTGGAGGTTGGTGGAGGTGGAATGGTGAAGTTAAAAGAGAATAAGTAATGAGAGATATCTGGAGATATTTGGGGAACAGCCCTCCATGTGTTAAGCATGGGGGTGGATGGAGCATGCCTTGGGCTTGTGTTGTGGCCAGTGGCACAGGGAAGAATGGATTTCAGCTAATTCTGAAAGCACCACCTCACTGTCTGTTAAAAAAAAGCTGAAGTTGATAAGAGGAGGAGCTTCCACAGCAGGATAATGATCCTAATTACTCCAAATCCACAATGGACTCCCTCAAGAAGAGCAAGCTGAAGGTTTAGCCTTGTCCCTCACAGTCCCCCAGCCTAAACGGTGCCCTAACTTTTGATTTGGGCCCTTTTTCTTTAGTTTAGTTTCTTTAGTTATTTTTAAATTAAATTTTTAATTAAAATAGAAAAAAATATTTACACTCAATTTTATTGTTAACTTCCTTAAAATTCCTTTTGGAAATCAGGTCATATATAATCAGGTGCCCAAACTTTTGCATGATACTGTATCAGTGGTAATCCTTTAAATCCTCACTCTTATAACATTAGACATTACAGTCATTATTAACATCAGGTTTACAGACCCTAAAATAGAACCCTGTGGGACTCCACAAAATATTCTGAACTAAATTACAACTAATAGCTTTTGAATTAGGATTAATAGCCACATTAATAGCCATGGCACTGAAAGGGTTAAAGACACAATAATAAAAACAGCCTGTTTAATTCTAGGTAAAAGGTCCTAATACATGTATATTTATCCCTCTCTGAAGCTGCATTGTGTAATATGTCCCCAGATAAGGCTGCAGATATCTACACCACCTTATCCAGCACTGTGTGCCCCAGCATGAAAGAAGCAGCTGTACAGTAGTAATCCACTCGCACAGACGGGGTCAGTAGTGTGAGCAATGCCAGTGGGTTGCTGTTACGTTCTGTTCCAGAACACACACACTCTGCAAACACACACACACACACACACTCACAGACACACAACAGCACTTAGGAGTCTCAAGGTTCCCAACACTCATGACTCACTGTGAGTGGGTGGGCAGTTTCCTTGACATTTTTAAAACACACTTTGGAGAGGGCTCGTTTAAGCATGCTCCAAAAAGAGCGAAGCTTCAGCACAAAAAACCAAGCTCTCCTTTGCCTACTGACACGCCGGAGCCTGCAGAGAGGTCTGAATGGACCTGAATGGACCCTTTCTAGAATGAGATCCAGGTCCGTAGAATTAAAATCTCAACAACCTCAAGCTCATCATTTTCAATAGTCGGCCCGAACCCCCACACTTCATCCGGTTTTAGTAAACTAATTCAGTACTTTCTAATCCAGTAATTAGGGATGGGCTGATACTGAAACTGTGAGCTGAAGCTGTTATCTGATAGTTTTACATACAGTCAATAACAGAAACGGAGGGAGGGAGGTACCTGGTGTCCGTGCAGTGTGTAGAGAAGCCTGCCCTCCACCAGGTCCAGTATCTTGAGTGTGGAGTCATTGGAGGCTGTGATGAGGTAGTTTCCAGAGGGATGGAAGGAAAGCGAGTTCACCACTGCGCTGTGCACTGAAACAATCGCACACATCTCTCACAACCAGGGGTGATATATATATATAGTTATATAGAGTTAATAACAGATAGACACTCTTACTGACCACTGACTTTATGTCTATTTGGGTTTATTCTAATGTTATATAGAGTTAATTACAGGTAGACACTCTCACTGACCACTGACTATGTTTATTTGGGTTTATTTTAATGTTATATAGAGTTAATTACAGGTAGACACTCTTACTGACCACTGACTATGTTTATTTGGGTTTATTTTAATGTTATATAGAGTTAATTACAGGTAGACACTCACACTGACCACTGACTTTATGTTTATTAAGGTTTATTCTAATGTTATATAGAGTTAATTACAGGTAGACGCTCTCACTGACCACTGACTTTATGTTTATTTGGGTTTATTTTAATGTTATATAGAGTTAATTACAGGTAGACACTCTCACTGACCACTGACTTTATGTTTATTAAGGTTTATTCTAATGTTATATAGAGTTAATTACAGGTAGACACTCTCACTGACCACTGACTTTATGTTTATTAAGGTTTATTCTAATGTTATATAGAGTTAATTACAGGTAGACACTCTCACTGACCGCTGACTTTATTTATATTTGGGTTTATTCTAATGATATATAGAGTTAATTACAGGTAGACACTCTCACTGACCGCTGACTTTGTTTATTTGGGTTTATTCTAATGTTATATAGAGTTAATTACAGGTAGACACTCACACTGACCACTGACTTTATGTTTATTTGGGTTTATTCTAATGATATATAGAGTTAATAACAGATAGACACTCTCACTGACCACTGACTTTATGTTTATTTGGGTTTATTCTAATGTTATATAGAGTTAATTACAGGTAGACACTCTCACTGACCACTGACTTTATTTATATTTGGGTTTATTCTAATGATATATAGAGGTAATTAATTACAGGTAGGTGATATACTACACTAATCTGGAGAAGTTTAGACAGGTCGTCTTACGTTAACGTCTGCCATTTCAGCGGAGACTGACGGCTCGGCGACTCTCGGGTCGTCTGCGTGTTCCCGAACCACTGAGGTGAGGAGGCCGCGCTCTCCGCATGGCGCTGGGATAATTACAGCCACTACAGTCTGAGCATGAGTCGGGCTGGCTGCCTTTTTTCTGACAGCTCCGATCAATTCCCGTAACGAGGCCCTTTGTTCCTCACCTTTTCCATGGTCATGACTTGGACACATGCCAGGTGATGACACCACCTAAAGTGGCCTTGCGTCGAGCCCCACCCCTCCGACGCAAACCTCTAATCCATTAATACCATTTCAAGCATGAGCATAGCCCGGTGTCGTATTGATCGCGGTGCTTAATGGCTGTCTGAGCAGTAACACTGCCAACGGAGACGGAGAGTATCAGTGATTGATACTCTATAGACTTTATTTTATATTGTTATACATAATAAAATGTATACTTATTTTATTTTTTTCTGCCAAAAACTTACTGACGATCCCTCATAATACTTTCAATTCAAAATCTGGGAAACTCTACAGGTCAGTGTGCAAAATTTCCATGAAGCTGCTTTTTAGATTTATTACATTTATAACGACGAATTAGGCAGTGTTACATCTAGAGGAGAGCGGTCTATGTTATTGTTACTGTGATTATTAAAGTTAATTAACACACTTTAATTAATGAATTAATTATTTTAACTGTACCTGCATGTTAAAGCACTGTGATAAATACTGTGTATAGTGAAAAGTATTGTAACAATATGTTTGCCACATCAGCCAGTCCCATATACAGCTAAGATGCCCATAAAGTAGTGGTGTATCTGCTGCAGCGCCGTTACGCCTCACCTTGATAATGCTGTAGAAGTTTGTTGGTGCGGACGTCCCACACTTTCACGGTGTTGTCAGTGCTAGCAGCTGCTATGCAGGTACCACTGGGGTGGAAGTCAGCATAATTCACATACCTGAAAATGACCAAAATCTAATTTACCCAACTCTCCTCCCACCCCAGACACAATCAATCAATCAAGACATGTTTGGAGTCTCTGGTGCAGAACTGAACCCTTCAACATCAAACATGACCTGGCCGATCAACGTCTGTGATAACGGGAAAACTCACTTTTTCCAGGACAGAAAATGGGCCTCATTTATCATCTCAGAGTACAAGTACTGATCTAAGATCAGCTGACTAATTGAATTCAGTGTTGTGAACAAGGCATTAACATAGTAGATCAGCGTTTGATCAGAAGCTTGATAAATATATGAAGATGAATGCTTGTGGATAAACCTTGTAATGCATGGATGAATTTCCATGACTGGAAAAAAGCGTCTAAATTTCCAGGTCGTCCAGATTTTGAGATCAGATGTGTGGGAAGTCTGAATTGGAACCATTCCTTTAATGCATGTGATTTTTAAGTGTCCTTAAAACAGGTTGTACTTCGTCCTGTATGCTATTTTTATTTCCTCCTGGATGTCAGTTTGATAGTCCTGGCAGAGGGATAGAGATGGGCCTCGCGCTGGTAGGAGCGTATCAGAATCAGGGCCGTTAGTTAGGCTGGACACTGTCTGTGAACCAGAACCATCCCGTCAGAAGCTGCTGTGATTATGAACTGAATACCGAGGAACCACAGACATAAAGACGTGTGAAAACTCTGTGTGTGTGTGTGTGTGTGTGTGTGTGTGTGTGTGTGTGTGTGTGGGGCACCTACCCGCCATGTTCAGAGAATGAGTGGATGCATTCTCTGCTATTTTTGTCCCAGATCTTCACTGTTCTGTCATCACTGGCAGATACAATCAGTCGCCCATCCGGAGAAAACCTGTCAGAAGAGCAGAGGTAAGGCACCGCACGTCGACACACAACCCAAACATCCTGCATTCACATCTAATATTTCTCATTTTGAGATTGCTGTCAGTGGTTTTATAACAGTATTTCATTCATTTATTGTGGTTTTATGAACCTAAACAGTCATAATTAGATTAAATCAATATTATTTTTAAAAAGTGAGAAAATCATACATATAATTTTAAAATTAAAGCAGTTAAACTCAAGATAAAGCCTCTGATTTACGCTCATCTATAAGGTAAAAAAATAAAAATAGACAGAAATGTTTTTTAATGGTTATCTTAGGACAGCCAATCTCACACCGGGACTAACAGCTCTACATCATGTACAGTATGATGACACTATGATGTCAGAGGCGTATCAAGGTTCATGTGAAGGAAGTACGCAACGGAGACCATTAAAATAAGTATTTAAAGATTTACATTATAAATAACTGTGTCGCAATAAAAGACGGGGAAAGTGATGAAATCAGCACAGCTGGCTGAGCTGAGCTGCTGCTGAGGATAAGCAGTCATATTCATACACACTTTGCGCATCGCACCCAGTTGATGTGCTGGCAGAGGGAGAAGAGGAACTTCTGCCGATGGACTGTCCACACTTTGATGGTTTTGTCATCAGAAGCGGTCACTAATGACTGACCGTCGCTGGAGAAGTTGATGCTCCGGACCGTTCCGGTGTGGGCTCTGAACACTGTGGATTCTCCTTTCCTGAAACAAACACAGAATTACGAGAGATTGTCACTCTAAAAAGGTCTGAATGCAATCAAATGCTCCTCACAGCAATGTTACAACATCTGGAGTAAGGCCTTCCAATAAGAGTAAGGGGGAAAAACTATCTGTTTATACTCTTGATTTCAGGAGAAATTCTGGAAGATCAGGCATCCACATACCTTACATACATACATTTGGACAGGTAATGCTTTGCTTCTTGAACAATGGAGCTGACAGAATTACATTAGGAGATCAAACAGACACTGAGTATTACTCAAAAGACCATCAGTCCGCAATCAGAACCCCAGCGGTGAGTAGCAGTCTATACATTCGTGAGTGTAATGATCTCCAGGCCTAAAACTGCTCCACAGTTAGACGATCAACAGACCTTCATCACATGTACTCAGATAATTATAATATATATTATTTATTATTATGTGATTATAATTACTAAAATTAATAATTATAAAATCAGAAATAAGGTTTAACCCTCTCTCTGGCTCAGTGCAGCTTGTGGATGATACAAGTTTCTGCAGAACACCACCACCTCCACCAATAATAATAAAAATAATAACAATAATAATAAAAATAACTTTATTCATGCTAATTATCATCCAACATATATTGAGAAGTATGGCTCATTTCCATGACACAGAAAATAGGAGAGCGTGTCCCCTGCCTGAGCTCACTCCAGCACCTACAAATGACGTTAGTATCTGCTGCCCTCTGCTGTCACAGCTCTGAACTGCATGTGCAGGCAGTGCAGTTATCGCCCAGGTCTGACTGATGAGCTTTTGAAGAAGCCCGGGAACCCAGATGAGCCTCTGGTTTCTCTGTTGAGAGTCTGAGTCTCTACAGTCGGCTGTTCACCTTCCTGACTGTGTGTTTAACAGATATGTGCAGGTGGCAGGGTGGGGGGTAACAGGACACACTTACACACTGGGAACCCAGAGACGAACCGTCTTGTCTCTGGAGGCCGAGGCCACCAGACGGCCGGAAGGGGAGAACTGGACGGACGTCACTGCGTCTTTGTGTCCCGCGAACCTGTAGGCCCTCGTCTGCGGCTTCAGATTCCAGATCATTACACAGGAGTCCATGGAGCCAGTAGCTGGATTTCAAATAAACAGCAACCGTAAGACCAACCTGTCCACTGACCCGCTCATCAGCACCGGCTTCAGCACCGGCTTCAGCACCGGCCCATTCCTGAACAGCACAATTTCCAATACCCACTTTACAAACTGAATGTGGGCGTGGTTTAAACCAGAAATGAGTGCAAGGCACTGAAAGTGGGTGTGGTTTAAAGTAGTAATAAGTGTGAAGTGTTGAAAGTGGGTGTGGCTTAAAGCAGTAACAGGTGTGAGGGTCTGGAAATGGGTGTGGCTTAAAGCAGTAATGCAGCTGTGTGTGTATAAGGGAAAGCAGAGGAGCTGAACAGGTTGTGAAGGTTAATAAATAGAGACGGTACCGATCTGCTTCATGTTACAGCTGAAGTCGACACTCGTTATCGTGTCCCTGTGTCCTCTGAAGTGTCTCTGGAGAGACGGATCGTCCTGAGAAAGTGTAACAACAGCAGAGGTGAGTGCCAGGTCATAATAGGGATATTATTACCCCTCCACCACATTTAGCTACAGAGATGCTGTTTTCTCGCTGGGGGAGATGGGGTCAAATCCCCCGACTGTTTGATTTTACATGAGATCAGTTTGGGCTCCAGGATGAAATATCTAGAACATTAGACAATAAAATCACACTGAAATATCTGTTTTATTATATATATGTTAACCCTGATCACAATAATGCTCATTTTTGAGTTTTATGATTAACATCTAAAGCATCAGATACCATCAGCTGGGCGATATGGTAAAAATACCAGATCACAATATTTAAAGAGTTAATTCGTGATACAGGATATTTATCACATGTAATCACAGACTAAAACATCAGCAGTGACAGATTCCTATAAACTACAGTTCAGATCCTCTCTGTGCTGAACACAGTGATTTATACTCAACATCTGCTGCTCTTCATCTAATGAACCCTTCAGTCTGATCACACTGTTAGTGATGAACCCTTCAGTCTGATCACACTGTTAGTGATGAACCCTTCAGTCTGATCACACTGTTAGTGATGAACCTTTCAGTCTGATCACACTGTTAGTGATGAACCCTTCAGTCTGATCACACTGTTAGTGATGAACCTTTCAGTCTGATCACACTGTTAGCGATGAACCCTTCAGTCTGATCACACTGTTAGTGATGAACCTTTCAGTCTGATCACACTGTTAGTGATGAACCCTTCAGTCTGATCACACTGTTAGTGATGAACCCTTCAGTCTGATCACACTGTTAGTGATGAACCCTTCAGTCTGATCACACTGTTAGTGATGAACCCTTCAGTCTGATCACACTGTTAGTGATGAACCCTTCAGTCTGATCACACTGTTAGTGATGAACCCTTCAGTCTGATCACACTGTTAGTGATGAACCCTTCAGTCTGATCACACTGTTAGTGATGAACCCTTCAGTCTGATCACACTGTTAGTGACGAACCTTTCAGTCTGATCACACTGTTAGTGACGAACCCTTCAGTCTGATCACACTGTTAGTGATGAACCCTTCAGTCTGATCACACTGTTAGTGATGAACCCTTCAGTCTGATCACACTGTTAGTGATGAACCTTTCAGTCTGATCACACTGTTAGTGATGAACCCTTCAGTCTGATCACACTGTTAGTGATGAACCCTTCAGTCTGATCACACTGTTAGTGATGAACCCTTCAGTCTGATCACACTGTTAGTGATGAACCCTTCAGTCTGATCACACTGTTAGTGATGAACCCTTCAGTCTGATCACACTGTTAGTGATGAACCCTTCAGTCTGATCACACTGTTAGTGATGAACCCTTCAGTCTGATCACACTGTTAGTGATGAACCCTTCAGTCTGATCACACTGTGAGTGATGAACCCTTCAGTCTGATCACACTGTGAGTGATGAACCCTTCAGTCTGATCACACTGTGAGTGATGAACCCTTCAGTCTGATCACACTGTTAGTGATGAACCCTTCAGTCTGATCACACTGTTAGTGATGAACCCTTCAGTCTGATCACACTGTTAGTGATGAACCCTTCAGTCTGATCACACTGTGAGTGATGAACCCTTCAGTCTGATCACACTGTTAGTGATGAACCCTTCAGTCTGATCACACTGTGAGTGATGAACCCTTCAGTCTGATCACACTGTGAGTGATGAACCCTTCAGTCTGATCACACTGTTAGTGATGAACCCTTCAGTCTGATCACACTGTTAGTGATGAACCCTTCAGTCTGATCACACTGTTAGTGATGAACCCTTCAGTCTGATCACACTGTTAGTGATGAACCCTTCAGTCTGATCACACTGTTAGTGATGAACCCTTCAGTCTGATCACACTGTTAGTGATGAACCCTTCAGTCTGATCACACTGTTAGTGATGAACCCTTCAGTCTGATCACACTGTGAGTGATGAACCCTTCAGTCTGATCACACTGTTAGCGATGAACCCTTCAGTCTGATCACACTGTTAGTGATGAACCCTTCAGTCTGATCACACTGTGAGTGATGAACCCTTCAGTCTGATCACACTGTTAGTGATGAACCCTTCAGTCTGATCACACTGTTAGTGATGAACCCTTCAGTCTGATCAGACATCATGAGAATATGGTTGTATGTGTATATTGTATAATTCGCTATTTGGGGTCTGGGCCCTGCACTGTCCCCTGCTCGTTTACATTTAGGGCACTTAGCTGAGGCTCGTATCCAGAGCGACTTACAGGGTCACTCGCATTGCAGAGGCGGGGCAGTGTGGGGTCAGGAGTCCTGCCCAGGGACTCTTATTGGTGTAGTGCAGCAGCACAGTCACCCAGACCGGGAATCGAACCCCGGTCTCCCACAGGGTGTACCAGCTCACTGACAGCTAGTGGTGTTACCTGTACTGTAAATACAAGTATTATCCTTCACTGATTATACAGTTATTAATCCATAATAAGACGTCATCAACACAAATTCTATACACCATATGAACCCCCACACAGCTCTGGACTGGTGCTCTGTACAGAGGGCAGCTAGGTTTTAGGGTAAATACGGTAATTATGAGCAGAACTGCCACCATCCAGAGCCCGCAGCAGAGCCCCGGTCAGCTCCGCGAGGACTGGGGCGGTTTTACAGGGATGCCCCGCAGGCCGGGCCGAGGTCCAGTCAGAAACAGGGCCGGTTCCGCACTCACCACAGAGCAGCTCATTTTAAGCCCAGTTCTTTAACCGCAGAGATCGACCAGAACAGCCAGGCAGCTCGACGACGGCTCGGTTCTGAGGCGCTTAGTATCCAAACAAACGGCCGCTTTGAGTTTTGTTTTCCGCGCCGACTTGAGGAGGAACCGATTTCCTGAACCGGTTCCTTTGAATGAACGAATCGAACCGATGACTCCATTGGGATCTTAGTGATCATTTAACATGTACTAAATGTTATGATGATAAACAAATACTTATAACCACGTTATTTAAAGTTCCAGGTTAATTAAGTGTCATATAAGGTTAATTTAGAGCATATATTTAAATGTGATATTGATTGCATTTAATGTAAATGCAGTATTAAAACACAGTATTATTAGAAACACATTAAGACACTATAATACACACATAATCCACTATAGCACACCAAACTGCACCATAACACACGGTAATACATCACAATACACCAAACACTCTATTACTGCGTATGTAATGCATGTATTATAATGTGTTAATTATAATATATAATCAGCAATTAATAAATATGTTAAAGACCTTTAATAATATTTCAATAAATACATTTTACAATAAAAAAAATATGTCATACAATAGCAGATTAAATCACATTAGGAAAAACGTCTGTGAATCAAAGTAGTTCAAATAACTGACTCCATTTTTCATTCATCAAATACTCAGTTAGAATGAATCGATTCGTTGAACTGAATCAAGTTAGCTGAGCGTCGCTTGCCTCAAACCGCGCCTCCTGATTGGACACTGAAACCAGACGCGAGTCCAGGTTCATTCATTTGTTTTGTCAAAATAAAAGCCCTCTATCCCTTATTAATTATTGGACAACAGAATGTGGAAGATGCGCGATATTATTTAAATTCAACCCAAAGTAATAATTATTTACAGTTAAATGATTTAGTTTAGAGTACATACACGCATTCAGGAAACAGCAGTTGAACCTGGCAGACGCTAGGGGTCACTACACTTTTTTATATTTTTGACTGTACTTTTTTATATTTATATAAAATATAAAGTCAAATAATTAAGAAAAAATGCATCAATAAAACAAATATTTATTTAAACAAACTGATATTATAAATGTACACTAGCTGCACTGTACGCCTGAAAGGGGTTATTTGAGCACTTCTATGTGGAGCCATATTTACAAGCTACATGTGTTTCCTTGTACATTTTTTTATTTGATCAGAACATTTCAACAGTATAGATGATTTGGTGACTTTTATCAATAATTTATCAGATATTGATCAGAGGAGGACGGGTCGGGTCCCCCTTGTGAGTCTTGGTTCCTCCCTGGTTTCTTCCTCCAGCTCTGAGGGAGGTTCTCCTGCACTGTCGCCGTTGGGGCTCACTGGGGATCTTTGATCCTTCATGTCTTACGTCATTTCTTTTTTTTCTGTCTTTTACTAATTACTAATTATGTAAAGCTGCTTTGTGACAACAGTTGTAAAAAGCTTTAAAAATAAATTTGACTTGACAATTTTACCAGGCCAAAATATTTCAGCATTCAGATGTTCTCATATTTACCATAGAACCACTATGTGTGTTTTTAAGCTCCTGTCACTCTCTGAGCAACACTGTGTGCTAATTCAGCCCGCTGTACCTGGTGTGTGTGTGTGTGTGTGTGTGTGTGAACATATCAGGGCCAACACTGCATGGCCTCGTGATCTCCAGCCTGAAAGAGCGCTACTCAGCAAACATGTTCTGGGAAAGAACTGCAGGGCAACATGTCTAAATATTAGTTCATCTGTTTAAGCAAAAGGCGGCTGTAAGTTACCGAGAAGATAAAGAGCAGCTCAAAGCTCAGTTCTCCTTTACGGGGCAGAACTGGATGTGTGTGGATCTAAAATAGAAAAAAAGATAACGAACAATCACACTTTCTTTACGCAATTCTTTATTTATCTGTATTAAATGGGAACATTGTACGTATGGCAGGAATGACAGTGCATGATTCCCAAAATTCCCACTCAGAAATAAATATATTCATTAGCACCTCTTTCAGAAATGAACATTACCCATTAGCGTCCCAGCTGCCATATATTGGGCTTACTCAACGATTAACTGTGAGACAGCTGCACACAGTGACCATATAGAGCCCAGCACCAGTTTTTGAGCCCCAGTAATTGTGGCACCTGTGAATCACAATTCTGCTCCCTGAATATGAGTGCGTTTCTATTAACAGGACAGCATTTACCACAACATACAGCATGCTGACCCGAGCGTCCGCTTGAGTCTTCAAGTATGATTTTAAAAAGATCATTTTCCTTTTCCAGTGAAGTTTTAACTTCCGGAAGCTGCGCTCTGCACGTTTCTATTCAGTTTTTATAGGTTATAGGAAATCTGCTCTCTCCTCTGATCTGACGTACAGACGGCACAGATCCCAGAGACTGCAGCTCTACAGTTGTTCAGGTCTCCCAAAATCAATTTCACATTATTTTCATTTTTACTCCAAGTAAAATAACCAGGACAGGTGCTGAGATGAGGGAAGTGTAAATGCTCACAGAACGAAATGCTAAAAAGACGTAATCTGAATTAAACCACAGAAAGGGTCCTCTCGTAGGTAAAGTAGCACCATGACTGTCTGAGACTGAGACTTCAGTCGTAGCACCGCAGAATCATGAGGGCTGGCTGTGTTTCTCTCCATCGGCCTGTTAACCCGGTTGTGTCCCGTCAGGTCCGCTCAGACGCATCCGCACCAGAACAGACATATGTACTGTTCAGAGACGGCGGGATATCAGCTGGACTTTTCTTAAACCCGTATTAAAAACCTCCAGTGAGCGTCAGACCGTACCAACCAGTGTTTCTACTTCAAAAAGCTTTAAAATCAGCTGGTTTTAATGGAAGCACTTCTCTTAAGATAAGCTGGACTCATCTATACCCACACCCGTCCACACCACCCCTACACCCCTTTATAACTTAACCAATCCAAGCCTTTTCATACTCTTCCATACCCATCCATAACCACACCCCTCCGTACCTTTATTTAACTATAACCATCTATACCTATCCATGCCCATCAGTGACTATCTATACCCATCCAACACCCTTCTATACCATCCATATCTATCAATACCCGTCAATAACTACACCCTTCTATACCATCCATATCTATCAATACCCGTCAATAACTACACCCTTCTATACCATCCATACCTATCAATACCCATCAATAACTACACCCTTCTCTACCATCCATATCTATCAATACCCGTCAATAACTACACCCTTCTATACCATCCATATCTATCAATACCCGTCAATAACTACACCCTTCTATACCATCCATATCTATCAATACCCGTCAATAACTACACCCTTCTATACCATCCATATCTATCAATACCCGTCAATAACTACACCCTTCTATACCATCCATACCTATCAATACCCATCAATAACTACACCCTTCTATACCATCCATATCTATCAATACCCGTCAATAACTACACCCTTCTATACCATCCATATCTATCAATACCCATCAATAACTACACCCTTCTATACCATCCATACCTATCAATACCCATCAATAACTACACCCTTCTATACCATCCATACCTATCAATACCCATCAATAACTACACCCTTCTATACCATCCATATCTATACCCATCCATACCTCTATATAACTACACCCTTCTATACCATCCATATCTACACCCATCTATACACATCCATACCTATCAATACCCGTCAATGACTACACCCTTCTATACCATCTATACCTTTGTATCTATACCCATCCATTCCTCTATGTAACTACACCCTCTAGACGTGTTCTTGGTACAGCCTCAGTCCTGCAGGAAGACCGGTGGGAGAACCCTGTCATCCTGGTGGGAAAATCAGAGGTACTGGTGAATCTCAGTACCAGCATCTCAGGTTTCCTTCACAGCAGTGGTGCAGGTCCGCGGTGATGGCCGCTTTTCCGACCCCCTCTCCGCTCGGGCGAGGGGTCAGCTTTATCTCACTCTGTCTCTGTTCGGACTCCCAGTCAGCGCTCGATGAACTGAAGGTTGATCTCGCTCTCTGGAACCAGGAGAGTTCTGGTCATGGGGTTGATCACTCCACCCTGTGGGTCAGGCTTCACATCGAAGTGGATCAAAATCTGGAGGAGGAGAAAAGAAATGTTTTTCACATACATCCCTTACAGCGACACTGCATGTCCAAAAGTATCCGGACACCCTTCTACTGACTGAGTTCAGCTGCTTTGTGGTGACCGACACAGGCAGGGAATATATATATATATGTACCGTAGAACCATGACCATCAGTTTCGACTCTTACCCGAGAGAGAGCCAGGTAGAGCTCCAGCTCAGCGATCCGCCGGCCGATGCAGCTGCGCTTGCCCACCCCGAAGGGCACAGAGGCGTACGGGTGGTTCCCTTCATCCCGGCTCAGCCAGCGCTGAGGCACGAAGGCATTCGGCTCCGAGAACTGCGCGGGGTCCCGAGACGTGGCGTAATGGCAGAGCGTAATGAGGGTCTGTAAAAAGTCAAACACACTCATCATCAAGATGGCCTGTATAAAACACACACACACACACATATATATATATATATACACACACACACACACACACACACATATATATATACACACACACACACACTAGTTAATGAAGTTATTCTACAGTAACTGGGTCCAAACACCTGCGTACATTTTTGGGAATGAGGTAGCCTCCAACTTTAATGCTCCGGTCGGTGATGACTCTGGCATTGGCTGGAATCACAGGATACAGCCTGTATAACAGGAGAAAGCAGCGCAGATCAGAAACACCATCAACCATAAACCTACATCAGCACACTCTCACAGTAACGAGTTCTAGACTGCACATTCTACAGGACAGGCACCGGCACTGGGGCGGAACCCTCATGGGGATCTGTTCAGTTCTTTTTCAATTACATTCATGTTTACGTTGCACCGAAAACACGCGTATATCTGACCTGTGGATCTCCTTCACCACAGCCTTCATCAGCGGCATGGCCGCCACATCAGCGGCCGTGGGAACCCGGCGATCCCCTAGAACCTTCAGCACCTCGGCCCTCAGCAAGTTCTGGACCTCAGGATGACGGGAGAGCTCGTACAGAGACCAGGACAGCGTGCTGGAAATCTGGAACGAGTGGATGATTATAGCAGTTATAGCAGCGATGTGGTGCATTATAGAGCATCATAGAGCATTATAGTGTATTATAGTATGTTATAGTGTATTATAGTGTGTTATAGTGTGTTATAGTGTATTATGGTGTGTTATAGTGTGTTTATAGTGAGGTTATAGTGTATTATAGTGTGTTATAGTGTATTATGGTGTGTTATAGTGTGTTATAGTGTATTATAGTGTGTTATAGCAAGGTTATAGTGAGGTTATAGTGTATTATAGTGTATTATAGTGAGGTTATAGTGTATTATAGTGTGTTATAGTGAGGTTATAAAGAGGTTATAGTGTATTATAGTGTGTTATAGTGAGGTTATAAAGAGGTTATAGTGTATTATAGTGTATTATAGTGTATTATAGTGAGGTTATAGTGTATTATAGTGTGTTATAGTGAGGTTATAAAGAGGTTATAGTGTATTATAGTGTGTTATAGTGTATTATAGTGTGTTATAGTGTATTATAGTGTGTTTATAGTGTGTTTATAGTGTATTATAGTGTGTTATAGCGAGGTTATAGTGAGGTTATAGTGTATTATAGTGTATTATAGTGTGTTATAGTGTATTATAGTGTGTTTATAGTGTGTTTATAGTGTGTAATAGTATATTATAGTATGTTATAGTGTGTTTATAGTGTGTAATAGTGTATTATAGTGTGTTATAGTGTATTATAGTGTGTTTATAGTGTGTAGTAGTTTATTATAGTGTATTATAGTTTGTTTATAGTGTGTTTATAGTGTGTAATAGTGTATTATAGTGTGTTATAGTGTGTTTATAGTGTGTAATAGTGTATTATAGTGTGTTATAGTGTATTATAGTGTGTTTATAGTGTGTTTATAGTGTGTAGTAGTCTATTATAGTGTGTTATAGTGTGTTTATAGTGTGTAATGGTGTATTATAGTTAGGTGCAGATAAAGGGTTACTCTTACAGTGTCCACTCCTGCGAGGAGCAGCTCCGTCACGTTGCTGTACACAGACTTCATGGGAATTCCAGCCCGAGACAAGAAATAGGTGAGATAGCGTCCCTGCACCTCCTCTCCTCGCGCGATCTTCTCCGCTTCCTCTTTCAGACGCTGGTCTATGTGGCCTTTTGCTGTTTAGAGAAACAAAAGAAGTCAGCTCATACACTCACATCCACACACACCCTCCAGCAAGACTTCACACACTATATTGTCCAAAGTGTACCTTAATAAAGAGCTGAACTAGACGCGTCTAGATACTTTTGGACAGGAAAAGACATATGTCTTGGGTTTCGGCTACTTTATAAGGAGGTCTCAGAGTTTACGGACTCACCAAATTGGAACATGTAGTCCCAGCACTGGCAGAAGGAGTCCCAGGGTTTGGGGAAGAGTCGGTGGAGCCATGCGGGCATCGCCATGGTGAGAAGGGTCATCACAAACATGGTGTTAATCGACTGGATGAAACGCTCCGTCTCCACGGGAATGACCGGCTCCAAGCAGCCGATCCTGGACTCAAACAGCACGGAGGAAATCCCTGGTGAGAGAGAGACAGCAGACGTCACACTGAGAGAAGGACCACCAGCCCTCCATAACCTGCTGCGCTTCATCCAGACGGATTATGCATCAGAGGAGCAGCATCGAGACCAGATTTTAATGAGCTCAGCATATTTGGAGTGTTGAGCTTAATTCTGATTTAATCAACATATAAGCTGCAGCTTCCCGTTTGGGGTCGAGCCCGGCCCCCGGCCTGCAGTGCAGATGATGTAACGCAATCACATGAATGAACACATGAGCATCTTTACATCCTGCGCATTTCCTATCGGAAGAATTCCTCCGGCAGGAAGATTCTAAGAAATGCCAATATCGATCAATACGGTTATCGGGTTGTGAAGTTTGGGTCAATAGTTTGGGATGATGTCCTGCTTTCAGTCTGTTTCAGATGCACACACACCTAACATTACTTTGAAATACTACTGAAAATACATGAAAGAAAATGTAATTACTCTTTCTTTATAATATCTAATATTCTCATTATAAGATTGTTCCAAGAACATTATTATTATTATTATTATTATTATTATTATTATTATTTAATTACTACTAAAATTAGATCAATTAGAAGCAAAAATGCAGCAAATCAAATATTTTCCTGACTGAAAGTCAGATTTAGATTTAGATTTGAATATTTAATTATATAATTATATACATTTACATAAATAAAAGTAAAAAGTAAATGTTGTAATAGATACGGCACAGCATTCATCCTACAGCAGTTTAGCCCCGCCCATTCATCCTACAGCCGTTTAGCTCCACCCACTAATCCTACAGCAGTTCAGCCCTGTCCATTTATCCTATAGCAGTTTAGCTCCACCCATTCAAACGACAACAGTTTAGCCCCACCCATTCAGCCTTTTAGCTTCACAATATAGCGTGGCCAATCAGAACAGAGCTCATTTACATGTAGCAGTCATTACAAAATCCAAGACTGAACAGAACTGGACTAAATAAGAACAGACTACAGAGTGCCACTGTTCAGACAGTGTCTCCCCCTGCAGGACTACCACAGTAACTAACCTTCCAGGCCAAAGCGGTAGAACTCTCCTGAGATATCTGTGACGACGCCGCTGGGCTGCTGCTGCCTGCGCAGGCGGAGCTTGGCTATGAGGTCAGTCACCACCGCGTTCAGGGTGCCGTCATACGCCTCTACTGCTTTCGGACGCAGCATGTGCTTCCCAAGCAGACTGCGGACGCTCTGCCACTCCTCGCCCTCACTGCCACAGGAAACAGAAAGAGAGTGGACGGGTTAACGGAGTGAATGCACCATGTGGACAAAAGTATTGGGACACTTGCTTTATTTACTGTATCCTCTGAAATAAAGGGTATTAAAAGAGTCTACTAGGAGCATTGCTGTGAGGATTTGATTGCATTCAGTGTCAAGAGCTCTGTTAGTGAGGTCAGGATGTTGGAGGATGATCACCACCCCACCTCATCATCCCCAACTCATCCCATCCAAAAGTACTGGATGGAGCTCCTCCACCATCATTCCAGAGAACACAGTTCCTCCACTGCTCCACAGCTCCTCAATGCTGGGGGGCTTTATACCCCTCTAGCCCACGCCTGGCATTTGGCAGCATGGTGCCTCCCCCACACTGCAGCTACACGTTATGGAATCATCCTGCAGTTGTACTCACGCGGTCAGGAGTCCGTAGCCGTGTCCTCTGAGATGTCGGTAGTCCTTCCAGGACGAGAGGTCAGAGCGCATGGGGTGCTGTCCTTCCTGTCTCAAGACCTGCTCTATCAGCTCCGGCTCGGCCACGTGAACGGTCAGGATGGGGCCGAAGCTGGCCTTCCACATCGGGCCGTAGCGTTTGCGACCCTCCAGCTACAAAAAGAGACGGATCATTATTCTGATGCAGCAGCGCTGATAACTCTCCCTGTTAATGTCCGGACAGACGATCACACAGCACACACAGCACACACAGCACACACTTCTTTGATCTGCTGGGCTGCTGTCACTGCCAAACACCCGCCAAAGCCTTTGTCTTTCAACCCATCCAGATCCTCAACTGTCAATCTTTCCACCTTAAATGGTGCCAGCTGTAAGAGGTTAAATCCATGTATTACAAGACTGACACTGAAAAACTACATAAGTACCCACGCAAGTACTGAGTACCTACTAGAACCACAATAGAACCAAAAGAACAATAGAGTCCATCTGTCATCCATCAGCAGAGGAACTACATGGCTTCTTATTTAAGTTTCCCATTCCACCTTAAATTGTGTGACAAAAGCAGCAGTTCAGGAAGTACCTAAGTACTGAGTACCTTGTACAACCGCACGGTACCTTCCATCATCTACTACAGGAACTGTATGTTAACTATCCATTCCACCTTAGATGTTGTGACAAGATCTTCTGATTAACTTCTAGAACCACAACAGAACCCCTTAGTCCACCCAGCATATATCAGCACTGGAATTAAGAACCATTCCACCTTAAATTCAGAAAGTACTGAGTACCTTGTAGGGTCACAGTAGCAGAGGAACTAAGAAAATGAAATTATCCATTCCACCTTAAATGGTGGTACCTGCTGAGGTACTTAGTAAGATCTAGAACCACAGAAGAACCAACAGAACAACATAGTCCAGAGTCCATCCATCATCTATCAGACTTCCTATTCGAATCTCCAATTCCACCTTAAATGGTGTGACAAGAGCTTCAGTTCTAAAGTGCTGAGTACCTGTATCCAGAACAGCAACCGCATGCAAGGGTTCTAGATACTGCAACTGGTTCTGGACTGTACCGGCTGCACCAGGAATTCAGGCAGCACTGATCTATCACAGGTTCCAGCTCCTGCTCACCTTTACCTGCTCTAACAGCACCTCTGCTCACCTGCAGCTCGTGAAGGCGGGACAGTCCTCGCTTGGCGAACAGGTCCCAGACGAAGCTCAGCGCCGAGGGTCCGGGCATCTCCTCCAGGGTCCTCACCCTGCTGCCCTCCGCCTGCCTGGACCCGAGGCTGTCCACCCACCGCTCCACGCACCTCAGCAGGGGGGATGAGCTCCTGCCGGACACTTTAAGGGCTTGCTGCAGCATCTTTCTCCCAAAGCTCATAGATCTCCACTCAGCTGAGGAGGAGGAGGAGGGGCGGACGCTTCCTCTGCGTGCTCCCTGCGCTGCGCTTATAACCCTTCTCGCGCGCTGGCCAGGCGCGTGCATCCTTCCTGCGCTCGCCCAATAGCACGAAGTCTTCAGGACAGCCCCGCCTCCTCACCCCCACCCACCCCATTTTCATTGGAAAGGAGGGCGTGGTTTGCTCGGTGGGTGTGTCCAATCAGAGTGCAGAAGTCGGGCAAACCCTCAGCTGCCGAGCACGTGGGGTGATGCTGATATGCTTCTGCAGAAGGAATAAGAGGAACTCATCTCCCATAAATAACAGGAGAGAGGAGCAGTGTGGAGCTGCAGACTCTGAGCTGGGCGGCTCGCCAGCGGTCAAGGGACAGGCCAGGGAGATACGGGGCTGGTGCACGTAATCACTACCTCTGAGAATGTGCCAGTTTGACCGGTTTGGCTGGGGTTCTGCTGTGGCCCGGGCACTAACACAGCAGTGATGCAGCGGTGCAGGACAGCAGCTCTTCACCAGCATAGTCTTGATGGTTTAACTGGTCTGCCAGCATGACCAGCCTGACAGAATGACCAAGCTACACCAGCAGGGATATGACAGTATGATAGCTGGTAATGCAGCCAGCTTTGGTCAAGCTGGTCATTCTAACAGACCAGCAGGTCCACCAAGCTCCGTCTGGTCCAGAGCTAACTGGTTACCCAGCTGCTTCTCCAGTATAGGGGGTTTTGACCGGACGCAAACCCTAAGCGGGCTAAAAGTCATTCGGTCACTCAGGAATAGATTATTGGCATCTGAGAAAAGATCAATTACTGAATTGATGAGCCATGGGCTGATTATCAGCTGAAAAAGTGGGTTGTGTCTTCAGCTTTATCAGTTTGTCTCACTTTTCGTCAGTTACACTGCATACACTGAATTGACAAAAGTATTGGGACACCTGCTCGTTCACTGTTTCTTCTGAATTCAAAGGCTATTAAAAAGAGTTTCTCCTGCTTTTGTTGGAGCAACTGTCTCTGCTGACGAGAGAAGAAGACCTTCTACTAGATTTTGGGGGAGGAGCATTGCTGTGAGGATTTGATTGATTGCATTCAAGATGCAACAAGAGTATTAGTGAGGTCAGGGTGTTGGTTGATGATGATCAGCTTCCCATCCCATCATCCCCAACTCCCCAACTCATCCCAAAAGTACTGGATGGAGCTCCTCCACCATCATTCCAGAGAGCACAGTTCTTCCACTGCTCCACAGCTCCTCAATGCTGGGGGGCTTTATACCCCTCTAGCCCACGCCTGCCAGGTTTCTAAGGTAGGTATCTTTCTTGTCAGAAAGCTGCAGAACACACAGTAAACACAGTGCTGAGGAATCCATGTTGGGATGTGTTTGGTAGTGGTTTAGTAATGCAGCTCTGCACTGCCAGGAGATCCTGACCCGATTCCACTGATGCTGAACAGCAGCCAGGAGGCCATGTGTGAGCAGTGAAGAAATGCAAGCAGTACTGAGAAGCTGAACTTCCTTCCCTGGGGGGGTAAAACGCTTTTATTGACCTTTAATAGAAGTGAAGAAAAGGGGAGTCTGGTTCGGTGGAGGCTGGCGTGGACTTCAGCCTGAATGTTGAAAGGTTATCAGGTGATTCCTAGTCTAAGAATTTGACCAGATTACCAGACATTCAGTACACTTCTCAGAGAGCAGAGTTGAGATTCTCAGACTATTTGATTAAATAAAAAACTCTTAGAACCTTTAAAACATGGTTCTATGTAGCACTAAAATGCAACCATAACTACATAGTTGAACAACCTTACAGGAACAGCAAGATCATTGATCTCAGAGCCCCGATTCAGTCGATCAGCCAAGACGTTTGCTATCTGACGTGACCACCACCCCACCTTCCCCACCTATCCAACTCGTCCCATCCAAAAGTACTGGATGGAGCTCCTCCACCATCATTCCAGAGAACACAGCTCTTCCACTGCTCCACAGCTCCTCAATGCTGGGGGGCTTTATACCCCTCTAGCCCACGCCTGGCATTAGGCAGCAGGGAGCCAATAGGGTCATGATGTTGATCTGCCCCAGAGAGTCCTAATCTATTGGCAGTACTTCTTCTCTACAGGGACTAGACAAGCTGTGTGTGCATTTGCACATCTGTGTCAGCAATGGGTGCAAGTTAAAGTAGCTGAATGCGTTCTTTAGAAGGAGCGTCCACAAACATTTGGACATCACTTTATACAGTCATTTTAGAGTGTTTACAGTGTAGCTGAGTCTGTACAGGGCAGCGGGCCTGTAGTGCTGATGTGGAGAGCCTGTATATGAACCGTACACACTACAGCCCCACTGTTTCCATCAAAGCCTCCCATCCAGCCTCATCTCGTCAAACGCTGGAGGAACCCTACAGTGAAAACTCTTCACTAGTCACAAATATTAAAATACAATACAACACAGATGCGGAGAAACTCTCCATCTTCATCTTTTCATCTGCCTTCATAAACCCTCCAGTATGCAGCTGAGCAGATCTGTCCCAGTACAAAGACACACTGTATGAATATTGTAATAATTATGCTCACATGTTCACTGTACACACATGCACTGCTACTGTACCGTACATTATATTATATACCCTCCAATACTGATCAGCACATCAGTGAGTCAGGCCTTAAAGGGGAAATCCACCGCTACTTTAATTCTCTGCAAACAGTTCAGACGAACAGACTCAGTCAGAGTGAGGGTTTCGGTTCTAGATAAGCTCCCTCAGTCAGAGCTGGAGTTCTACAGTGGAGGTTCTAGATAAGCTCCCCCAGTCAGAGCTGTGGTTCTACAGTGGAGGTGAAGGGAAGCAGACGTCTGAAGCTCTACTAAAAGCTCCTCACAGAAAGTTCTTCACCTAATGGTGATGAAGACGCCGCCTGATGCCTGAGACACTGTTCTACCAGAGTTCTGAGAAGAGCTCGGCTCTAGAACCTGCTTTTAAAATCAGATCATTAAAATGGTGGAGGGATACATGCTGCAGGGTGTAGTGCAGCTACAGAAAGTAGTCCCTAAAGAGAACTGCATTAGTTGAGATTCTCCACTATTTTACCTTCATCATCATCATCATCATCATCATCATTCCATATAAAACCAAAGCACGTCAGTTCCACTTTAGGAACGTTCCACCGCTACGGGCTATCAGACCTCTGACCGCTGGTCCCTGCCCCCCTCCAACGGGCAAAATACACATTTCTCTTCTCTGTAAAGAAACTGGGTGATAGGTTGACTCATGGAACTGTGTGGAGAGGGGTCAGAGGTTATCTTCAGGAAAAAAAAAAACTCCCTAACGGATTTCCCAGACTCACGTACAGCCCTATGCAAAAGTTTGGGCACCCTGTTTCCTGTAGAGGATTTTTATGTATTTATGTATTTGTTTCCATATGTATGTGTCATTTGCACAAGACCGTAGTGGAGGGAGTGACCCCCTTAAAACACAGCCGTCAAAAACATTAAGAAACGATGGCTGCTGCATTTAGGAGAGCGTGACTTTTAAATGTGCTTATTTACTACGGAGCATTTAGGTATACAGTTTAGAACCATCTCAGCTTCACTGCTGGACTGAGAACATCCACAAATATCCAGCCAGCAAGTGGTCCTGTGGTCAGACACTGATCATGGACGAGGGGTTAGAGCAGGGTGAGGAACTGAAGGCCAGAGTCCAGCACAGGTTACTGATATTCCTGCTCCAACAGACCTACTAAACCTGCTGATTACCAGCAGGAAGAGCTCAGAACCGTGCAGGAGTCCAGACCTCCAGGACTGAAAATGCCCACTCTGGTTTAGAGGATAGCTGACACAGACTGTGCAGCAATAGATCAGCAACAGCCTCTATTAAATGGACCAGCACCTGCTACCAACACAACAAACGCACTGTACTGGGTCAGCGTCAGCTCGGCTGGAGGTCCTGATCTATTGATTAACTGGTAAATTGAGCTAAGAAGTGACGTTGAGGAAAGAATGGCCTGTCTGTAACTCAGTCTATACGTCAATATATAGACCAGGGATTCTCAAAGCGTGTCTCATGAGGATGTTTGATTTGGCCCAACAGAACGTAACCCTAAAACGAGCCCCTCAATCAAAGAGAGAACACGCTTTTACACTATTAACGCTTTTAAAATCTTTATTAGTATCCCAGATCAAAAAGATCTAAAAATATGGCCATAAAACATCAGAACTGTCAAACATCGTGGTTGTAGTGTGATGGTGTGAAGATGTAACTGACACCAATCATAAGTTCTACTTTCTACCAGAAAATCCTGCAGGAGAACATCTGTTCATCAGCCCACAAACTGAAGCTCAAGTGCAGTTGGGTTATGCACCAAGACAGTGATCCAAAGCACAAGAGCAAGTTCAACTCTGAACGTCTCAAAAGAAACAGAATGAGAGGGCTAGTCACACTCCTGACCTCAACCTCGTTGAGTTTCGTTGACAGGGCCGTAAACAGTCTGGACAGCCCTCCAGAGTGACTGACGGAAAGAGGTTCCACAAAGGAGAGTGGGTCAGAGGTTCTCCACAGTGCTGTGAAGGACCGATCTCCAGTTTTAGCAGGTGTTTGGCTGCAGTTGTTGCCGCTAAAGGGGGCACAGCCAGTTATTATGTTTGGGGGTAAATTTAACGACATGTAAGTTAGCTCTTAAAAAAAAGCATGTTGACAATGTCACACGTATTTGTTAACAGCTTGATGGCGATACAGTTACATGCTTGATGCTTAATATGTGCGAGCGTGCCATAGCTGTCGCAGACCCCTGAGAACTCCCACGATATAAAAAGTGCTGCTTATAATAGCAGCAGTCATTCAGCCCTGGACCTTCATTCACCGTCAGCTAATTACCAAGTTTCATCACATTCATACAGAATAACCAGCCTAAATCCTCATCAGTGTGAACCGAAGTACCTGCTGGGAGTTAGCAGTGTTCATAAGCAGGATGTAGACATCTCAAACTACCTGTTTACCCAACATCATTTTTATTGCAGCTTCTTTGCCTTCAAAGTTTTGGAACTTAATGAAATTAGTGCTATAGTTACACTGTAGAAATACACTACATGTCCAAATGTTTGTGGACACCCTTCTAATGAATGCATTCAGCTACTTTGAGTTGCACCCATTGCTGATACAGATTTGCAAATGCACACAAATGCACATACACAGCTTGTCTAGTCCCTGTAGAGAAGAAGTGCTGCCAATAGAATAGGACTCTCTGGAGCAGATCAACATCATGACCCTATTGGCTCCATGCTGCCTAATAATGCCAGGTGTGGACTAGAGGGGTATAAAGCCCCCCAGCATCGAGGAGCTGTGGAGCAGTGGAGGAACTGTGTTCTCTGGAATGATGGTGGTGGAGCTCCATCCAGTACTTTTGAGTTGGGGAGTTGGGGATGATGAGGTGACCATGTCTTGTTGCTGAATGCAATCAAATCTTCACAGCAATGTTTCTCCAAAATCTAGTAGAAAGTCTTCTTCTCTGGACAGTAGAGACAGTTACTACAACAGAAGCAGAAGCTCTTTTAATAGCCTTGATTTCAGAAGAAACAGTGAATGAGCAGGTGTCCCAATACTTTTGTCCAACAGTATATGCATATTCTAAACTGAGACAACCTGAGAAGCAGAAGCAGCGTGGAGAACTCTGCCCAACTGTACGTCATGATTTGAGAAGGGTGTTACGCAGCACTGGCACACGCAGCTTCACTAGAACTGAGCTGAAGAGCTCCGGCTAATGATTGACATCCTTCTGTGAAGGGGTTGGAGCAGAGGACTGGGGTAATGATGGGGGAGATTCACGTGATCTGTGATCTCCGCTGAGGCAGACTGTGTGCTGTGGGGACCCTGGGCATGCGAGGCTCAGAGCCTGTGGGTGAGAATGGTGCAGGGTGGGGGTGCAGGGGATGCAGGGTGGGGGTCGGGGTGTATGTCCACTTTTGATATTGTTTCCTAAAGGGGGGCTGGCTCTGGGCCAGGCGGTATCTCTACGTGCAGAGTGTGCGGAAGTTCAAGGATGTGTCTTGTCTGGGGCCTATCTGATCTGGGTGGGTTACGTGGCGTGGCCCACCCTGCTGAATCGGCGGTGTCCGTTTTGCCTGTGGTGGGTGGTGAGCTGGTCTGTCTGTGTGTCCACAGCAACAGCACAGGCTGCTAACGGCAGGTGATTACGGCGTGTCCCTGAGGCCGCGTGCCGCAGTGTTAACATGCGTTTGGGCGAGCGGCTGTGCGTCACCGTGCTGCACACGCCTCCTCAGAAATAGCCCTACACCAAGTTTCTGGACAGCTGCAGCCGACCCGAGCAGGCGAGAGCGCTATCCAATCATTTCAGCAAGATTTCTAACGGTAATCAAATATTCTGACAGACAAGCCCGAACACAGACCCCCGCATAAACACCAAGACCACAGGCCGAGACCAGCCCGGCTGCGCAGCACTGAACGCAGGGCCAACATTAGAGCGGGGGCCGCACCCCCATAAATGAGACAACACCCAGATCCTGACCCCAGAGTCGCCCCTCTCATCATCACACTCTCTCACACGGCTGCGCCCCAATATGAGAAGTTAGGAGGTGTATTGGACATCACGCGAGAGAGGGGTTGTTCATCCGCCACACACAGGGATGGGTTACGGATCAGGCCGAGGGCTTCTCAGAGCCAGGGTCCTCAGGGGGCCTTAGACCACAAGACCAAACAGCCTCTAAACCTCAGGATTTGCTGAGGAAATACTGAATACTTGAAATCACTGCATTTTCACTAATAAATGTTATATAAACAAAGTATATATAACCCAGTCACTCTACCCCCCGTCTCTCAGCAGTGAGAGGTTCTACAGTAGAAGCTCCAGATCTCATCAGATCAGATAAAGCAGCTGAACATGAATCCAGTAAAAAGGAGAAACAAGAGCTTCTCATTCTGAAGAAAGAAAGTAGTGAGATCATGTCGGTGAGCTAGTCTGAAGAACAGAGCTCGGTTCCTCCAGGGTTCTCCTGGACGCCCCCCAGTCCAGCCAGCACAGCGTGGAGGATGTGTTCAACTCCAGCAGCAGCAGCTCACCTGATTTACCATCATTAAGCCCTGATTTACCACCAAACCAGGTGTTGATCTGAGAACTCTAAATAATACTAGACTCCATGAGGAGAACTCTGGAGATGTTCTTCTGATGAACACAGTGATGGAGAACCACCTCCACTTTCTGTAGTTTATTCTAATATCAGTGTTTTACTGAGAAGATCAGCAGATTTTCCTCCACCTGATTCAAAACATGGAGAGGTTTCTCTTTAGATTTGTACTGATGGCGACACAGCAGGATGTTGGACGCTTGTAAGGATAACTTATTAAAAAAAAAAATTAAAAATCCATCCCGGACCACACACTCTGATCCATCCTGCTCTTCTGCAGAGTCACGTCACGCAGTACGTGGCTGGCTCAGAGCCAAAACCAACACTTCCCCTCGTTCACAAACTGTGTTGAAAGAACAGAAAATGACTGAAATACACCCAGCACAAACGGCCTGGGAGGCATCTCAACATCTTCACCACATCAGAAAAAGAACACACACTCCAAACGAAAAGTTCTTATTGGATTTATTTCAAATATAAAACTGAAAATACATTTAAATAGTGAACGGCTGAAGAGCGTGATGGAACCCTCCCGAATGCTCTCAGTACTTCTGTAGAACTGATCATTCACATGAAGCACTTCACTGTAGGGAACGCTTCAGAACTCTACACAACTCCTACAGGAACATTCATAAAGGCTTGTTCCAACAAGAACCCGCGGTCATAAATCCTGCTTTCGTCAGTTCTGGTGTCGCTCACCCCAAAAGACCTCAACAGTCCACACTTCCAGGAATAAACCTTTATAAACGGTTATGTAGGTTAACGCCGGCCGTCGTGAAGCTGATGAAGCTGATGCAGGGGTCATTGGGTCGTTTGAATGACGCCTCACAGTAAAGGGGTACCCAAAGTTCTGTCCTCAATAGGCTCAAACCGCCATCAGCTCCACCCTGCAGCTCGCGTCCCTCCCAGTGGCCGTCTCAGCAGGAATCCTCCACTCTGCGGAAAACAGCCAGGTAGTTCTCACCTCCGTTCCTCTGCACCTTCTTTCCCTCCTCTGTGCACGTTCCCAGACGACTGATGATGACGTCATCCTTCTGCAGAAGCAAAGAACGTTCAGGTCAAGTTCAGACTCAAAGGGCAAACCTTCACCACTCACACTTCTGGCTTTGAACAACTGGCAGAACCATCCAGGCCACAGGTAAGGGAGTTTAGTGAAAGGTCCAAAATGATTGAATTCAATATTAAGGGGTTAATAATTAATAATTGGGGTGAGATTTAGTGAAATGTCTACTAACTGATTAATCAGCATTTGGGGCGGGGTTTAGTAAAAGGGACAGAATTATTGGATAATCACTAATAAAGGGTGTGATTTAAGAAAAGGTGTGGAGTGATTGGGTTGTCAGTATTTAGGGGAGTGAGATACACTGTAATAAATCTTCACAAAGACCATGTGCCCTCCAAAACACACGGACAGACACGGACACTGAGGAGAATAGCTACATCCGGTTGCTTCCGCAGGAACATGCAGTGAAGCTTCTGTTTTTAAGGTAAAGACTGGTATTGGCTTACGGTCGCAGCCGCTGTGGGTAAGATGTCAGAGTCAGTAACACGCTTCGGGCCGATCTCCATTCAGCACAGTGAGCAAATCCACAGCAGATTAACACGGTTAAACCCCAGGCTGTCTGAGCGCTCTCCACCAACAATGGAGGCTTTGTTGATAATTGGAATAGTTTGTGGGATAGACCTGGACTTCTCAAGGGAGATGCCATCCACCCCTCGCAGGAGGGGGGTTTCCTTATAGCTTCACTTACGAACTTAACTCTCGACTTCCCAGTTCCAAAGTCAAGAACCAAGACACTGCAGAACCTACAGTCTAATGCAGGGGCCTCAACCGCAAATTACCTGGGGGCCCCTACTCAGGTCAAGTTCCATGCATTTTCAGGTTTGACCTCTTTCAAAAAGTAAAGGTTCTGCAAAGGGTTCTTCAAGTGATGCTGTAGTGTAAAGAACCTTTTAAAGGTTTAAGGAAGTTGTAAGAAAGTGGTAAAGAACTTTCATCAAAATGGTTCTTTATGGAACCAAAAATGGTTCTCCAGTGACATCAGTCAAAGAACCTTTTTTGTAGCACCTTCATTTTCAAGACCGTGTCATCCAAGTGTATAAGTGTCAGCTCCATCATCACCAGAAAGCTGTAGGTTAGATCCCTGGTGATGTCACAGCCATCAGTCAGTCACTGGGAGTCCCAGAGAGCACCAGTGACCTCGCTCTCATAGGACGACCCTCCCTCTCCTCTATCACTCAGTATGGGCAATGTTAGCCAGTGCTGGTGTCTACTGTCTGATGTAACAATTAGATCAAATGGAAGAGAGAGACTGTTCAGAGAGATGCTCGCTCAACCCGCTAAGAATCATCTTTTTCGCGAATCCAAACAAAAGTGCAAAGAATTTAAATAAAATAAAAAAAAAAATGATAGAAAAGTAGGTGTCTACAAACTTTTGGACAACTGGCGTGCCAAACCTAATCTGTTTCTCGGAAATTCCACCTGAACAGTGACTTGTTTTCTGTCCACATGCCTGAAACTGCTGAACTGAATTGCCGGGTCTCAGTGCGGCACAAATGAAGCTTATTTGGGATTAGAACAGAGGTTCAAATGAGGCGAGAGCAGCCGGTTCGACTGTGTGGGCAGTAGATCCAAAATTCACCTTTCTGCCAAGCCATGTAGGAGCTTACGTTTCGGCTTTTCTGGTAACCATGCATTTCTCAATATGTCTGAAACCAGTTTATGACCAGTCAGACCAGGAGCAGGGCTTTCTTCCGTCTCCTAAAGGATTTCGGCTTCTGGTATTTTGGTGCTTTTAAGTCCCAAAATACAGCAAATTTTCACACAACCGACCTCTCTTTATCCCTCAGTATTAAACACACTGTCCCGCTCCTTTAAGAGACATGTAGGATAAGGGAGCTTTGTTCTGATTGGCTGCATTGTGCCTCAATCAAAAGTCTCAGAGTTTAGACATTCCTGAGAACTGCAATATGGGTGGGCGGAGCTAAACTGCAGCACGCTTCACAGGCGGAGATATGTAAATGAGGTCGTCTTTGCAACATTAGAGAAATTGGAGCTGGAGGTCTCCAAACAAGGGAGGTGGTAATGATGACCAATCACAGTGAGGGGGAGGAGTCTCAGAACAAAAATGATGGTAATTAGGACTAACCACAGTCAGGGGGGAGGTTTCAAACGAGGGGATGATCAGGACTGATCACAGTAAGAGGGAGGAGTCTAAGAATAAACAAGGTGGCCAATCCTAACCACAATCAGGGGGTGGAGTCTACAGACAATACTCGGACAGCTGCTAAAGTGTTGATATTTTGCAGTGAAACAAAAACCCGGCGATTTCAGCTGCAGGTCAGAGTACGTCCCCGTTTACGAGCCCACAGATCCTTAAAGACCCGCCCTACCAGCTCCTCCTCCGACACCCTGCTGAACAAAGGATGCTCCGTGAAGTGCTTCACCATCCACAGGTGGACCTCTTCTACATCCGTGATCGTGTACACCAGACCCTGGAAGACACACACACACACACACACACACACACACACACACACACACACACAAGAGCGTCAGTCAGTGTGGTAATGCAGTTCAAACACACACACACACACGTACACAGAGTGTGCACACACACACACCTTCACACCATTTCGGTTTAATTATCGATTTCGCTCCAAATGAAGCCAATGAGACCCATCTGCCTGAACAATCGATGGGTCTTCAATACTGTGAACTGCAGCCGTTCCTCCTCACAGAGGACAGAAATAGCAGGAGAGCAAACAGCGGAGCTTATCGGCCAGGTCATCGCCATTTACTCAGAGAGCGCAGATTGAATAACCAGAAGACTGGATTCACAGAAGCTCTGAAGGCCCTCAGCAGCAGCCCACGTTCACACGGACGTCTCTAATGAGAACCAGCTAAAAAGACCTGAAGAAAAGCCTAAGAATCATTAGTTTAGTGCATCTGAGAAGCAGAATGATCATAGAGCGACTCTAAAAGCAGGGATAACAGGGTGGTAAAAGCAGCTGTGACCAGTATCTGGATTGGATCCTGATCAGATTTTAGCTGCATGTGTTTATACTGGGCAGTCTGATGTGTCTTCAGTTAGTGAGACTGAAATCCCATCACTGTGTGGGACGTAATATGCAAATTCACTTGTTGAGCAGCTATTATTACTGGTGTTCTGGCTGTACTGGGAGATGGAGCTGACACAGGGCGATGGTTTAAGGTGGAGCTGATACAGGATGATGGTTTAAGGTGGAGCTGGTACAGGGCGATGGTTCTGGTGTGCTCCGTCTTCATGTAAAAATATCATGATAAAAACTGCGTCTCATAAAAATGTCTCAGTATTGTGATAAATCATCAGGCCGTATTTTTGCCACCCCTAACTCAGCATTTCCGCTCTGGTCTTTGCCCGGTTTCTCCAACCTGGTGTCCTCAGCATTACCCTTCCTTAGACACCTTCTGAACTTCAAACACAGGAGCAGACTTCTCCCCACATCCACCTCTCCCCCATTCAAAATGGGGTTTGGAGCTCAGCCTCTGGCTCCACGTTACCGCTGAATGTGCAATCAGTCTGCATTAATAACCCACATTCACAAACACAGGCCGGGCATTGTTCTGCTGCCCCCCCCCTCTCCACTGCTTTACCTCACCCTTTCTCTCTCACACACACACACACACACACACACACACACTTCTACACAGCTGTAGCTCTGCCAAGCCCGAGGGCACACACACACGGCTGACAGGTAATACTCGAGGGGAGACAGAGACGGGAGGGCGATCACAGCGAGGGAAGCTGATGGAAAGTTATTCAGATGAGAGTCGGAGTCAGTCGCTCTCTCCAGTCTCAGAGCTGAGCCGTATTTGCACGGCGTATTTGCACATCACACAAGACCTGCAAGGCTGGAACAGCAGGCTGTTAAAATAAACACAGAATCATTTAATCTTTTATTAATAACCTGCCTGAGCTGAGCAGACCAATCATCGCTGTTTCTCCACAACTGCAGCTTTACAGGGGAAGGAAAACCCCTCCTGAACTTTCAATGGAAGTCAATTTACATAGATTTTTTTTATTCAGGTCAATTTGGAGCGTTTCTATTGGTCCATTCATCCTGAAATTCTGATACAGTTTAAAGAACAACTGCAGATTCACACTTTGGAGGAAGAACGTGAAAAACGGTGAAGGATAGTACACATGATGAAAGGCTTTTGCGTAACCATGACGATTAATCACTATCATTTATCAGGGGTGAAGGGAAATATTAATATACGGAATTATCATGATATTCTGTTCTACAGCACTGTATCAATATAACAGTATTGATTATTGATGAATAGATTAGATGTAAAGATTGGAGTCAGGCTGCAGTGGATTAGGTCATGCCGTGTTTAAGCCCCGACCACTAGAGAGCAGTGTTGTGCTCAGTCTTTAGATCCCGCTGTTCTGATTGCAGAAAGATTAAGCTTTTCTTTTACTTAGAATTTATGCAAATAATGATGTTCTTTTACTGTGACAGTTTTCCTAAAATACATTGTGCTGTATTACAGTATCACTATATACTGAATTACTGTATTTAATACTTCTATTTTCAGGTTCTTGCCAATACACAGCCCTAGAATATATTAGAGTATATATTGTATTTAGATATGCTATTGATGAGCAGAAGCATAACATAGGCTAATCAACAGGGGGCCCATTACCGAAACCTGTGGAACCGGCATTGAGAGCCGAAGCGGAAAGTGCTGGAAAGTGTCGGCGATGTTAGCTGGCACGATATCGTTGATGCCGAAACGACTAATTAGGGGAGAGAGCGCCACCCACTTACTTGAAAGGAGTATGGCCAATTCTGCTCTTTCGAACCGCACATTAGGACTGCTCAGAACCTGGTACTAATCTTTTCACCAACTCAACCAAAACTCCTATAAACGATGTTTATCGTGATGTTTATCTGGGGGTGTCTGATCTGGTTTGTAGATAAAGGGAATGTTGTGAATATTTACCAGAAATGTATACGACTGCTCTCTGATCAACATTATTAAAGACAGTCGGATTTGTTCGCTATGGCTGTGGGGCGTCACCTGGCTGTGAGCAATGATGTTTAATGAATGTGTGATCGGAGGGATGGATGGAAGGATGGATGACTACAGACAGATAGATAAATAAATAACTGGTCAAATGCCAGAACACTGCCATGCTCAGTTCTTACCCCGATTCTGAGAGCGTAGGCATATTCAGCAAGTAGCGTGGGACTGATGATCCTCCACTTATGCTTGGTTTTCTTGAAGTGTGGATCCGGAAAGAGGAAGAACATCTTGCTGAGCTGCGGAGACACGACAACCACATCTTAACTAGCTTTCATAGTTCTCAAACTCAGCACCAACCTTAAACTTCAAGCACATCAGGTATGCTCCTAAACGTCCTTAATGCTCTGGAGCAGCACACATCACATGACCCTAAGGTCACCATGCTGTCTAATGCCAGGCGTGGGCTAGAGGGGTATAAAGCCCCCCAGCATTGAGCTGTGAAGCAGTGGAAGAACTGTGTTCTCTGGAATGATGGTGGAGGAGCTGATACCACCTGCCTACCTAAGAATGGGTTAGTCCTAACCCTGACCCAGTGTTTATCATTTCATTAACCAAAGTTTTTAGTCCCGAGGCTTTAATTCACATAAAAAACTGAAAGTGTGCAAAAATACCTTATAAAACATTCTCAAAATGAAACATGTTTGATACTGAGACCAGATTTAACACCATTACACTCAGTATAAACCTCTGGAATCAGAATCAGCCTCAGTGCATCAGTTCAGCTCTACAGAACACAGCCCCAGTGTCTCTCAGCTGCCCCATTAAACTGTCAATCCTAAGTCCTGAGACGAAGCCCACCACAGACAGCGTTACTCAACATGTAACGCTCTCCACATACCAAGTACCCAATCCATTACACCTCCACTATGGGCTCAGGGTTCCCGTGCACAAAGGCAATGCAGACCCCCTCCCTGCATGAACGCGTGGGTAGCATCGGCGAACCAGTCTGGAAATTCCCCATTAAATCAGCTTTTATTAAATCAGAATTCCCCATCCCTCACTAAAGCTCGTGACACGCAGCGGGGTGGGGTTGGGGATCATACACAGAGGAGCTTCAGCAGATCTTCTGAGCTCCCCGTTTAAAAACATTTGCTCTAGTTAGTTTTTATTAGTCAAATAAATAACGTCAGGTTGCGACAGACAAACTGCAGGATAATTACTGGGAGCAGCCGGAGCAGCCGGGGCCGCGGGCCATCTCTCCAGGTCCCGCTTCACCAGGTGGAAAAACCACCACGCTTTAATTAAAGCCTTAAAGAAGAAGAAGAAGTGTGAGATGGGTCTGAGACGGGTGCTGGAAATAGAACAGTGAGGCTATATCGGGCAGATCTGTCGGTCTGTCTGTCTGTGTGTATATCTGAGCATGAAGCCAAAGGCAGTCTGCACATTTAAACGCTCCTCTCTGGCAGGTCTAATCCTCCTCACACGTGCAGGTGAGCGCACAGGCAGAACCCAGATCCCTGCCAGCTTTGGCTTCAACTGTTCATTAAAATAAAAAAAGAGAAAGTGCTGCAGCTGAACCATAAAATTATTATTATTTTAGCAGACATTCTGTTCTTCCCATACCTGACAAAAAAAGTGGGTTTGGATCCATCATGCCATCAAATTTTTTTCTTTTTTTTTTTTTTTAAAGGACCAGTACTATTCATCAAAACTTCATTTTTACTTGGAAATAGATTTAAAAACATCATAATAAAAAAAATACATTTTTAAAAAAAGGTAAAAACCCAAGTAGACCCTTAGATATGGGCCCTTTAATCCCAGCAAACCTCCTAAATATGAACACGCAATTAAAACAGTGGTGATTACGCCAGCGGTCACCTCGCTGTCACTCACCTGCCCCTTAGTAAAGAAGTTAGGCAGGTACTTCATGGCGTTGCTTCGGAGACAGGCGATGTTCTGGTATCTGCCCGGTTCAGCAGCTCGGAGGGAGCGAATGCGGTCCTGCACATAGTCCGAAACCTTCACCCGAATTTCCAGACCCAGTATCAGCTGATCTGGGAACAGTGGCGATAACTCAACTGCAGAGGAAAAGAGAGTCTGTTTAGAGGTTCATTATGGCTTAGTCCCACCAGTCTGATCACATTCATTAATACTGTCCAAGGTTTAACGCTGTTAGGAGGTAGCCCTACTGTTCTCCAAAGAGATGTTGCAACATTGCTGTGAGAAGGCTTTGATTGCATTCAACCCCAAGAGCATCAGTGAGGTCAGTATCTGATGTTGGATGATTAGTTCTGCAACTCCACCTCATTCCAATCAAAAGTACTGGATGGAGCTCCTCCACCATCATTCCAGAGAACACAGTTCTTCCACTGCTCCACAGCTCCTCAATGCTGGGGGGCTTTATACCCCTCTAGCCCACGCCTGGTATTAGGCAGCATGGTGACCTTAGGGTCATGTGACCACAGTTGCTACAGAGCATCTTACTCTGTTGGTCAGTGCTTTTCTTCAAGGAATATTTTCTACAGCTCATGAGGGCTGTATCTGAATGCGCTTCAGAGGTGGTATTTACTGAGCTCCATTAGGACTGTTGTATCATAAATATTGCTATGTGAAGAGCGGTCCCTTGTGGCTGCCCTGTGAAACTACAAGGTGAATGTAAATGCAGTAGTTTAGCAGATTCCCCAAGCTCAGGTTTAGTCTGTCTACTAAATACGGCAGGTGAGGTCTTATTCTGCCCAGACCTTATTACAGATGAGATAATCCAGATGTTCAAAAGTCTTAACGATGACCAGCCTCCTTCAAAGTGGGGGGTTTGGTGTCGCTCGGTTCTAGATAATCTCCCCCAGTCAGAGCTGGAGTTCTACAGTGGAGGTTCTAGATAATCTCCCCCAGTCAGAGCTGTGGTTCTACAGTGGAGGTGAAGGGAAGCAGACGTCTGAAGCTCTAATAAAAGCTCCTCACAGAAAGTTCTTCACCTAATGGTGATGAAGACGCTGCCTGATGCCTGAGACACTGTTCTACCAGAGTTCTGAGAAGAGTTCGGCTCTAGAACCTGCTTTTAAAATCAGATCATTAAAATGGTGGAGGGATACATGCTGCAGGGTGTAGTGCAGCTACAGAAAGTAGTCCCTAAAGAAAACTGGATTAGTTCAGATTCTCTATTCACTATTTTACCTTCATCATCATCATCATCATCATCATCACTCCATATAAAACTCAGAAGACTCGTGTAGCTGCACTGGTGGGTTTGGATAGGAGATAAATTATGGGCTGTATCTGTGTTGTAGTCATGGCGACAGATGCCTGCTTCCATTCACCTCCACTGTAGAGAGATCAGAGTGGGTCAGTTTCTCTACAGTGGAGCTCAGATTCACACCGAACCCCCAAACCCGACTCTGACTGAGCTCAGCTCTCACTCTGAGAATTTGGGAGATTTCCCTTTTAGAGTAAATTAAAAGTTGTATTATTTGGGTCCTTCAGCTATTAGTGCTTTAAGCATAACCAGGGAGAGGATGTACCGAGCAGTCCTCCGTATCCACAGCCGATATCAGCAAACTCCACATGAGCTTTTCCTTTATCCAGCTGGTGTTCCTGGTCTTCTGGCAGTGGGTCAAAATATTTGGGGTACAGCTGTGACCAGTCCATCTCCTCTGGACAAACTGGGCTTGAAACAAGATGTAAATGGTGAAATAAAATATGCACATATATTAAAGTTGCAGCAATAACAAGCCCACTGTAGTATGGGTATGAGGCTGAAGTTGGCCTCTTATGAGAGTTACCGGTCCACCTTAAATTATTCACAGCCACCCTGGCGCCTGAATAAGAGGCTCCCCCTGACTGCTGCACTACTTAAGGTGGACTGAATCATTCAGCTGAGAGACGCAGGTTTCGACTTACTACTCAAAGGTGTGGTCTGCCATCGGGTTGGAGTGGGCTCTCTGCCGGTAGTAGCGCTTCTGAGGCATGGAGACACTCATCTCTCCCCCTTTACTGCTTATTTCTAACCTGTGGAAGAATGTAGCTCACCACGCACCGCTCGCAGGCAGCAGCGCAGCCTGAGGACGCCGGAATTTGACGTATTCGACGCGTGGGCATAATAAAAGTCCCTGCCTGCCGGAGCGCTGAGCGGCTGCAACAGCGCGAATATTGTAAAATAAAAGTACCATCAAAAATGATTCCATGCTGTAATATGTGCACATTTCTTAGAGGAATACTACAGCATTACAGTTAGTCTTTCTTAAAGGTTTTCTCTTTATTCAAGCTGCTGCTAATGTAGAAAACCTTGACCGGTTGGTTATTTACCTGGCGATGTAAACTCCTTTTTCTGAGTGTATATCAGTTTAATACAAAATTATTAACTTTTCAAAAAAATATGATATATGTGTCTTTGAGTGAGCTGCTTATTCCACACAACGCAAATAAAAAATACATATGAAATAAAATCTAAATAAATATTGCCTCCCTTTGACATTTCAGCTACCTTTGCTTGACTCTGTGAGGGCTTAGAATAATCTTTTATGGACAGAACAGTGCTAAAATAGAAGGAAGGAGGTTAGACTGACTGGTGTGTTGGGGAGGCCTTAACTGATGTCCTGTGTAGCATCATCTCACTAAAGACAAAGCAATGTGCTTATAAACAAGCAGTGTAATAACATGCACTGGTCATTTTAACTTACTGTAATTCAATATTCACGCTGACTGTTGACTGACGTCTGTAGTGGAGCTCCAGGTGGGCCTTGTAAATCTTTATATACCTGGAAAAAGCTGGGAAAGCTGGTCTGCTTCAAACAGTATAGAACTGGTCTGAATTATTTTATATTATAATATGAATTATTATTTGGGGATTATTAGGGGATTTACCAGAATGTTTACTGACTGTTACAGCGCCCCCCTCAGGCTGGTACAGTTAATACCGCCTATGGGGGAAGTTGTAGTGTGTACACTCCCTCTGTTTCACGTGTATGGACCATGTTCAGACTGACTGTATCCATGCAGTGCTGAAAAATACAAGTCTCCTGACATTAGGATTCTTTTAACCCTTTAATATTTGATCATTTGCTTTCAAACCTCAACAGTATGAATCAACAGCATGAAAAAACCCAAAACAATAACATTTACATCCAGTTCAGTTCATTATAATAATGTGCATGTTTGTTTAGTTTTTATTGCAGTAAATGAAGTTATTTTTGATCAGTTACTCTGTTGGAATCTGACTTGTCTCAGTCAAATCCCTCAACTGAACTCCAGTGTTTTATTTCTGTCTCGTCCTAGATGCTGCGCACAGGGGACATTAAGACCAGCAAAGCTGGCCGGTGCGAGACAGAGATATAAAATTCTGTTTCTCTCTTTAAATTTGCAGATATAAAATCATTGCTAACACGGTTTTGCCCCACAGAAAACAGAAGAGCAGAGAATATGGCAATGCTTCATGTATTTCAGGGTATGGGAAGAAATACGCTCCAGCATTTTCAGGTGTGGTCACATTCCTTTTCTCGGTTTCCTCTTTTTTTCATAGTTTTTTTAAAGTCTGGTGCTTAAAAAGAGCGAAAGTCAGTTTACAATCTGACCAGGCAGACCAGGACCGAGCCCGAGCCCGACCCCTGTCTTTTTGTTTTATATGAGGCTGGGGGAATTGGAGTAGTGGCATGTCCGAAGCCCCCATTGCTAATGAGTTCTCGCAGCTGGGCGCCTCATACCGTGGTGACCCTCATGACGACCTCGCGGTTGGTGGCGGTCCCGAGGCGGTGGTCGCTAGGCCGCAGTTGGCTGAGAATATGCAGTAACGTGTACCCACAGTGGTGGTTCAGTATAGTCCTAATCCGCTGCCCAGCGCGACCCGCCCGGCCGCTCAGGCCCAAGGTGTGGGGCAAGTTCCTCGACCCTCTGACCCCTCCCGCTTTGCTGCTGGAGCTGAGAGGATCTCCTAGATCTTTGGCCTTCTCATAGTTCAGGACCTTCCACTGCTGGTTCACGGCCTGCCAGCGCTTGAATATTCGATACACTGACGAACCCTCGTGGATTATAAGGCCTGGGAAGAGGAAAGAGACCAGGGAGTAATTATTATTATTATTATTATTATTATTAACAGTGAATTATATATGTATGAGCTCATTAACATGTAGATTTCGATTGGCTGTTACTGAGGTCACGTGTAAATAGGGCTTCCACCCTGATATAAGAGCAGAAATCCACTGAAATCACATGGATCTGTGTCCACAGCATTAGCTACACACCTCTGGTGTTCGAGGACCCTCTCGACCACCTAAAACTGCTGTAAAAACGTCACAGACTTACCTATGCAAACTATGTCCATGAAGCCGTACATGCCGTAGCATATCTGGAAGAGGAGGTCCTGGCGCTGCCATTTGGCCGAGGGGCTTAGAGACGACCACACCAGCCAGGAGATACTGGCGATGAGGAAGAGCGAGCCCAGGATGATGGCCGCGATCTGGACCTTCTCGATCACCGTCAGTGAGATGGTCTGCCACTGCGCATTAGAACAGGTGTTCAGACAGTCTCCTCCAGCTGTTTATGCACTTACAGCCCGTTTCCATCAAACTGACTTTTTGCAGTTATAATGCTTTATGTAATGATGTCACTTCCTGCTTAAACTTTTTTTTTTTTTTTTTAATTATATTTGATGTGTTTCATCATTCAAAAAGCAATTACAGCTGAAACACTCTTATAACTTCAGCAGGAATGGGTGGGGCTAAGCTGCTGTAGGCTGAATGGGTGGGGCTAAGCTGCTGTAGGCTGAATGGGTGGGGCTAAGCTGCTGTAGGCTGAATGAACAGCCCCCCCCACTTACCTGCAGAGGGTTCTTGGTGCTAATTGCCAGAACCTGGTATTTGAAGTAGCAGAGCTCGCAGCTCCAGGAGCCTCGTTCACTGATCCAGCGGATGAGGCAGGGCTGGTGGGTGCAGCGCACAGAGCCGGCGCACCGACACGGACTCAAGAGCTCCCCCTGCAGAGAGAGCGGACGGTTACAGAGGGGTCATTCAGTGAGAGAAGCTGCATCTAATCTAAATATCTAATATCTCTCTTCGAGATTATTTGATCATGTCACTACGTTCTAGACATTTTTACGTGTGTATAAATACACACTTTTAGCAGATAAGATTATTTTTAATAAAATAACACTCTAAAACTCTTACAGCTGTTCTACTGTAAACAAGCTGAAACAACTAGAAAAAGGTTAAATAATCTCACAATGTTATTAGATCAGTCTCAGACTTAAAGTCTAGTAATTTACAGTAGATTTAGGATGATCTTGTCCTGGCATTATTCCTCGCAGTGTTGGGCTTCTAAATCAGAAACCGTCTCCACATCCAATAGATTCAATTACCTTCCAGAAGTAAATAAATAAGGTAAAGATCCCCATCATACTGGTATTAGATATTTAGGCTAGATTTTGAATGGCAGGTCAGATATAAACAGTCCAGTGCTCTACACTCCCTGCCTCGTATTTTCAGCTGTCTTCACTCTCTCACTTTTCTCAGCCTCTTTATTATCGCCCTGTTCTCCGGTCTGTCGCACCGGCCCCTCAGATCCGCCACACGTTCAGCTGTTTGCAGCTGCTGAACAGGAGGACGCGTGAGTGACGCTGGGCTGATGGTGGAGACGTTCAGGAGGAGAGGGAGTGCAGAATGAATGGAGAACGGTTAGAGGGGGAGAGGGAGAGGGGAGGCAGGAGGGTGAGTCACACTCCTACTGTTTGCCAACGCGGCACTGCGCAGCTCTCCTGCCCTTTACACAGTCCCCCTCTCTCTCCCTGTGTCTCTCTCTCTCTCTCTCCTTATCTCTCTCTCCCTTGATTTCTCCCTCTCTCTCTCCTTATCTCTCTCTCAATATCTCTCTCTCTCTCCTTATCTCTCTCTCCCTTGATTTCTCCCTCTCTCTCTCCTTATCTCTCTCTCAATATCTCTCTCTCTCTCTCTCTCTCTCTCTCTCTCTGTCTGTCTGTCTGTCTGTCTGTCTGTCTCTCTCTCTCTCTCTCTCTTTACAGGATCTCAGTACATAAATATTGTTGATATGAGGTCAAATGTACAGAAAAACTAAAAGGCAAATATATAATTAATAAAAAGGGAACACCAAATTCTCCCACAATTCTCGGTTCTAGATAAGCTCCCCCAGTCAGAGCTGGAGTTCTACAGTGGAGGTTCTAGATAAGCTCCCCCCATCAGAGCTGTTCTACAATGGAGGTTCTAGATAAGCTCCCCCAGTCAGAGCTGTTCTACAGTGGAGGTTCTAGATAATCCCCCCCCCCCCGGTCAGAGCTGGAGTTCTACCGTGGAGGTTCTAGATAAGATCCCCCAGTCAGAGCTGTTCTACAGTGGAGGTTCTAGATACCCCCCCATCAGAGCTGGAGTTCTACCGTGGAGGTTCTAGATACCCCCCCCCCGTCAGAGCTGTTCTACAGTGGAGGTTCTAGATAAGCTCCCCCAGTCAGAGCTGTGGTTCTACAGTGGAGGTGAAGGGAAGCAGACGTCTGAAGCTCTAATAAAAGCTCCTCACAGAAAGTTCTTCACCTAATGGTGATGAAGACGCTGCCTGATGCCTGAGACACGGTTCTACCAGAGTTCTGAGAAGAGTTTCATGTTTATAAAAACTAAGTCATCTGATAGAAGAAGCTAAGCTAAGCTAAACGTGATCTTTCAGAACTGCAGTCTACAAAAACCTGCGGTCAACAAACGAGAAAATTCCCATTCAAGCACACGCAGCCGTGCTGCACAGGGCTCCCTCGCACCGGGGCTCACGCCGCCTATTAGCATGAATATTTGATGTTCTCTGACGAAGCAGCTAATTTGAGTTTGTCGGAGTAAATGGCAGCAGCAGGAGGACGAAGCCATGACCTGTGGAGACACTTAATCTCTGCAAACCAGGGTCTGCTGTCTGAACATTAGCAGTCAGCGCTGAACACTGAGACAAAAGACAATGAGGTACACTATAGAGCCAAAAGTATGTGGACACCCTTCCAGCCCCACCATAGTCACATTCACTGCTACTAACAAAATTATAAAATCAAGCACACTTGGAGTTATATACACTATATGACCAAATATATCACCAACTGCTGACACAGATGTGCAAATGCACACACAGCTTGTCTAGTCCCTGTAGAGAAGAAGTACTGCCAATAGAATAGGACTCTCTGGAGCAGATCAACATCATGACCCTATTGGCTCCATGCTGCCTAATGCCAGGCGTGGGCTAGAGGGGTATAAAGCCCCCCAGCATTGAGGAGCTGTGGAGCAGTGGAAGAGCTGTGTTCTCTGGAGTGATGGTGGAGGAGCTCCATCCAGTACTTTTGAGTCATCCAACATTCTGACCTCACCTACACTCTTGTCACTGAATGCAGTCAAATCCTCACAGCAATGCTCCTCCTCCAAAATCTAGTAGAAAGTCTTCTTCTCTGGACAGTAGAGACAGTTACTCCAACAGAAGCAGGATCAACTCTTTAATACCCTTGATTTCAGAGGAAACAATGAACAAGCAGGTGTCCCAATACTTTTGTCCATATAGTGTATGGACTAAGATGAGAAGCTTTCTTATCAGCATCAAAACAAGACCCCAGTGGACACTAAAGTGCAGGTGTAGAGCTGTTTGATTGGTGTATCACTGCATTCCATCTTTCTTTAGTGGAAATAGAGCCCTGCTGAGGCTGGAGGCTCCGATGGCCGTATGAAAGCCTGACTGAGAGCCTCTTTGATGTATTCCTCTTTGGCCTGTGATTTAGCCCCAGAGAGACGGCTGTGTGGAGACGCTGAGCCAGGAAGGAGATCAATAAGTCCAGGAAGGACGCTCAGGAACGCTCCGATGGAGGATTTACAGAGGTGCGTGACCACCAGTCTTTTAATGGCCTGTTATTCATTATGAAGCATTATGTATGCCATATGTCATGTTAGGAATGTCTACAGGATTCATAGGAAGTATTACCAAGCCCTGCCTCCCTTCTTGCGTAGTGTGAACTAATGTTCTACTATAGTATTCTTATAAATAATTCATAATAATAATATATGATAACAGCAGTGACCGCTTTAGTGCACCAGGTATTGAACCCACAACCCTGTGATCAATAACCCAGCACTCAAACCACTGAGACACCACTGCCTCATTACCTAACTGACAAATAAGAGCTTAACTGGTTTAAAGGTGGTCTGTAAACGTTGAGCAGTCTCTCCTCGCTTCAAACTCAAAAAATATGAAGTTCTTTAACAATATTTTGACAAACTGGGAAAACATTTTCTCTTAGAGCTTACCTGGCATTAGGCAGCATGGAGCCAATAGGGTCATGATGTTGATCTGCTCCAGAGTCCTATTCTATTGGCAGTACTCCAATCAGCAAGGTGTCCACAAACTTTTGGACATATAGTGTTCATTAAAGCACTGCTAGTGATGGTGCACTACAGTCAGTGGTAGTGCAGTTTGGGACGCAGCCCACGAGCCGATGAGCTGCTGAATGTCGGACAGGTTTCTAAAGCGGGCTGCTAAACGCTTCACACGCTTGGTATTAAAGGCCGTAGCTGCCGCCTTCTTGCTTTTATCCTAAAAACGAGTTCCTTAACTCAACAATACTGGAATACTGGAACCCATGTTCTTTAAAGAACAATCTACTTGTTACAGTTACAGAACCACTGCCTTTCCTACAGAACCCTTAAGGAACCACATTTTTCAGGACAGTACACTATTTTAATATATTGTAGACATGCAGGAGTCATCTCATTAGTCCAATTAATTACGCATATGTTAATTACAGTATTTACATATCAATAACAGTATGTTCTGCTTTTTCTAAATGAATACTGTCAGAAGTTCATGGTTTTAGAAAGGAGGTTTACTGTGCCGAGCCTGTAGAGTGGGCCGGACGCCGGCGAGCGAGAGTGTTTAGTCTGAGTGAATATCGCCCGACTCTGCGGTGGAGTCTCGTGTAGTAGGCTGCTACATTATGGATGGTGTTCTGGGTGGAAATGGGTCACGCAGAGTTCCTGCAGAAGTAGAACGTCTACTGAAGAGGGAAGGGAAGACAGTCAGGCTCCGCTATCAGAAATCATCAAACGTGACTCCAAACTCGGCGCGAAAAAGAAATTCATCAAAACCTTCAAGGAATTCTCTGACCAACAGAACCAGCAGCATCGTCCCCGAAGCCCAGCGTGGGCTAGAGGGGCAGAAAGCCCCCCAGCACTGAACTGTGCACCAGTGGAACTGAGGTCTCTGGAATGATGGAGCTCCATCCAGTACCAAGAGCGGCAGAACTAATCACCCAACATTAGAACCTGACCTCACTGATGATCTCGGCTTCATGGGCTGAATGCAACCAAATCCTTCTCACAACAATGTTCAGTAAAGAGGGACACACTTCCGACTAATACCCTCGATATCAGAAGAAGCGCTGGAGAAGAAGCAGCTGTCTACACACTGTTTATTTGTTTATTTACTTTCTTGTTTGCACACGCACAGCCTACACTATATTGACAAAAGTATTGGGACACCTGCTCATTCATTGTTTCTTCTGAAATCAAGGGGATTAAAGAGCTGATCCTGCTTCTGTTGGAGTAACTGTCTCTACTGTCCAGAGAAGAAGACTTTCTACTAGATTCTGGAGGAGTGCTCCAAACTGCTGTGAGGATTTGATTGCATTCAGCCACATGAGCATTACCACCCCACCTCATCATCCCCAACTTCACCCAACTCATCCCATCCAAAAGTTCTGGATGGAGCTCCTCCACCATCATTCCAGAGAACACAGTTCCTCCACTGCTCCACAGCTCTAAGCAAAACTGGTTCTACTGTATATAATATCGGTTCTCTGAGTCGTAACAATAGTAGACCTATGGTGCCCCATTAGAAAGGTTATTTAAAGAACAGGCTTCCCCTGAAGAACTATTCACCCAGTTAAAGAACCCTTTAAACATTCAAATGGTTCTTTGAGTTGCCATGGTTCTGTACAGAACCGTTTGTGTCTCTATCGTGATGAGGAAGTGTGGGTGTGTCTGTGCTATACAGGTGTACAGGTGTGGGGGTACAGGTAACTCTGCGGGGTGGCAGTTACCACTGCCTGCCTGCCTCACTCCGAGCTCCGTCAGCTGCTGCTACACAGGGTGCTAGATACATCACCTGCAGAACTCAGGTGTACAAGAGAGACGAGAGCCCACGCTAGGCAGCTGATTGGCTGAGCACACAATTATAATATGGGCATCCGCTGTTTAAAAAGGGGGGGGGGGGTTCTTCAAGGGTTCTTTAATAGACACAACTGTTCATCTGTATAGAGAACAATGACAACGGTGTGGATGCTTAAATGGTTCTATACCTAGTTATGGGGTTCTTTAAAGGTTCTTTAGTAAATGCACAGGTTCTGTATACAGTCAAGAACCACCCGGATGCTTAAATGGTTCTTTGCCTGGTCATTGGGTTCTTCAGGGGTTCTGTAGTAAAGACAATCGTTCTATATTACAATGTAAAGAACCATTTGGATACATAAATGGTTCTTTGCAGGGTTAGAAGGTTCTGAAGGTTTCTTTAGAAAAGGCAATGCTTTTATGTAGAGCGACCCATAGAACCATCTGGATGCTTAAATGGTTCTTCAAAGGTTCTAATAAGGTAGTAATAAAGTTGAAATTAGTGTAAACCCATATGCAGATGGTTCTATATGGCTCCTTTTAAAATGGTTCTATGCAGCACCAAGAAAAGGTCCATTTGATTTTTAGAACTGTTCCTTCAGACGTCTAGTTCCTGGTTCTGACTGGGTTTCTGAAGTTTCTCTAGAACCAAACCCAGCCAACCCCCTATTCTGTTTAATTATGCAGAGAACCGGTGGAACGCTAAGCAGCGCTCAGTCCAGCTCAGGCCTCGACTTCATTCAACATTCAGCAGGAGTCCGAGATCCAGTTACGCTCTGCTTTCACCTGGACCATGTGGACTGTCCGGTTCTCCTTTTACCTACTACGAGAAACCCTGTCCCGCACCACTGGTACTGTACGAGAACGCGAGAACTGTCACAGGACACTGTGTCCCCTCCTTCAGAGCTCTGTGCTTTCCTATGGCAGGGTTCTCCAAGGGTTCTTTAGAGACGCAAGGCAAGTTCATCTATACAAATGGCTTAAATGGTTCTTTGCCTGACTTCAGGGTTCTTTATATACAGCTATGACCACACAGAGAACCATTTGGATGCTTAAATGTTTCTAGGCCAAGTTAAAAGGTTTTTAAGGGTTCTTCAGTGAGGAAATGGTTCAATATAGAACCATGACAACTCAAAGAACAATTTGGCATGGTTCCCTTTACTAGAGAACCCTTGATAAACCCCATTAAAATAATTTGGTTCTATATAGTACCAAAGGTTCTTTGACTAATAACAATAGTGGCATTGTAGAACCATTTTATTTCCTCACAAGAGAACTTACATGAAGCGGAGTGTAGAACCGTTCAATCCAAGTAGAGAACCTTAAGACCACAGCTGCTAGATGTGCTATGATGATAAACTGCAGTTCTACACTCTTACTAAAAAGGGTTCTACATAGTACCGGAAAAAGGTTTTTTAGTGGTGGAACCCTTTGTAGAACTATTTTCTCTTGACATTAGAACCCTTGATAGACCTCATCCCTACCCTCCTGCCAAAAGGTTCAATACTGGACCACTGAAACGTTCTTTGACTTAGAACCATGGTGGAACCTTTTATAGCACCATTACAGAACCCCCAAACAAATGGGAAGGACTGTTTACATAGGACAGACTGTCCCGTTCTAGGTGTGCAGACTAAGTTCTAAGTGGGAGTACTAAGAGGTTCCGCTGCAGTTCTGAAAGGTTCTCAGAGCAGTTGTTTGTTTGTTTGTTTGTTTGTTTGTTTGTTTGTTTGTTGCCATTACACCCTGGCGCGCGCTGGTCGTTCACCTGCACCTCCACGCTCCACACACCTGCGCTGCGCGCGGACCTTACCTGCTCGACTCCCTGGAAGCAGATCCGACACTGCGGCGAGCGCGAGCCGCTCTCCGTGCTGCCCGCGAGCGACACGGCGTCCAGCTCGGCCTGCTTCCTCCTCTGCTCGAGCGCCAGGCTGCGCGGCCGCGGCTCGGCTCCGTAGTACTCCTCCTCATCATCACGCGGGGAGCAGCCGAACGGCGGCCAGCCACAGGGCCCGAGACCCCCCGAGTCCGAGCCGGGCTCTCTGCGTCTCGAGCCGGGGCTGGAGCCGGAGCCGGAGCCGGAGCCCGGGCGCATCAGCACGAGCACCTTCAGCTCGTTGAGGAACATGCGGATCCTGTATTTGAACATGCTGGAGCAGAACTCAGGAGAGCATGGACGTAGAGGTGGGGGGTCAGGGGGTAAGGGAGGGGGGGGGGGGGGGGGGGTAAACAGCAACTGGGCGCTCGAGCGTTGCTGGGATGCTCTGCTGTTGCTGATGTGCTTGAGTTGGTCTTGTTATGGTGCAGCAGAAGCAGCAGAGATGTTCTCCTAGGGTGCTCCACACAGTGCTACAGGGACACAGAAGCACTCCACAAGGGCAGGGAGAACCTTCGGAACCTCAGTTCCACTGAAGTGCTAAAATGCACGTGCTAGACAGGGGCTTTGGTTCTCCAGTCCAGGTCCAGCGGAGATGTTTAGATGTTCTCCTAAGATGCTCCTCACAAAGCTATGGGGATACAAATGCACCCCCTCGAGCAGGGAGAACCTTCGGAACCTTCACAGGGGCAGGGAGAGCCTTTAGAACCTCGGTTCCACTGAAGTGCAGGTGGTTCTCCGGTTCTCCAGGCCCAACGCATTAAAGGCAGGTCCTGGATCAGACGTGACTCACAGCGTCATCCTTTAGCATCCCAGCAGCTGTGCTTCCTCCAGGTTGATGCACGCACGGACGACGCCACCCCGCGTGAAAATGGTGAGAAATCCCGCGTGGGTGCATCTCACAGCCGTGCAGAGGAGCGCGCACCCGCCTCGCCGCGCGTTTACATGCTGGGCTGCCCCGCTGACCGCCTGCACCGCGTCCGGAACCACAACAACAGCAGCAGCAGCAGCAGCAGCAGCAGCCCGAGCGCAGCATTCCTGCTCACCACAGCAGCGGCCCGTGCACCCGAGCACCGGCGGAGGCGCGCGGGCAGTTTCCCTGCACGCTCATCATCTCCGGCTCGAGCGCCCCATCTTAAAACCAGCCCTCGGCTTTTCTGTTGTTGTTCTGCGCAGTGGCGCGAGCGCCGCTGTCCGAGATACTGTTTTTTTTTTTTT
>NC_132898.1:540611-600611 GCF_030463535.1 Salminus brasiliensis
TCAAATGCTCTACAGTTCCAAAATACACCCAAAAAAAGTCGATTTAGCTGTGAAAACATGCAAAAACATCGTTTAATATGATAAAAATCTACTAATAACATGTAAACCTAAAACTAGGCATGCCTATGAGTGTGTTTGTGTGTCTGTGGCAGACCTCAGGAATGTTGGGTTGACTGTCACTTTGGAAATGCACACTCTACAGCGCAGCGCTTGGCCCGAACATTTCTTGCCTAATATTAATCACCATTTGGCGTAATGTGACTCTGACAGGTGTATGAATGGACCAATAGAAATGCTTATGTTTCCTGTAAAGCTGAAACCCAGCCTTCTGATTGGCTCTTTAACTGCCTCCTTTTGCAGGCCATGACCCAGGAGGGTGGGATCCAGTATGAACCAGTGGCCGAGATCGGCGGTGGTGCGTACGGGACGGTGTATAAGGCTCGGGATACGCAGAGTGGGCAGTTTGTGGCCCTGAAGAGTGTGCGCGTGCAGACGGACCAGGAGGCCTGCCGCTGTCTACTGTCCGAGAGGTGGCCCTGCTGAAGAGGCTGGAGCAGTTTGACCATCCAAATATTGTCAAGTATGAAAATACACACACGCACCCTATCTCACACATTAAAGCATCATCCTGTATCAGCTCCACCTTAAACCAGCAGCTTCAGGATCATGCTGATGCTCCACTGACTGGCTGGAACAGGGAGAAGGGCGTCTCCGTCATTCCCACTCCGGGCCGGAGTGCTGCTGCTGCTACTGCACTATGGAGGTTTGGTGGTGGAGCTGCAGGAGGAGAACCTCTCTCCAGAACTGCTGTGTAACGCTGCAGAACCCATAGAGTCATATTAGTGTAAAATCCTGTAGTATTACTCTACCACCTCCGCCCACATGCTGCTCCACCTTCAGATCAAGCTTCTGCAGCTCTCACACTGTCCAGAAATGCACGTGTACAGCTGTCCATGTTTTCCTCTCACGCTGTAGCAAAGCTCCCTCTTGTGGCTGGGTTCAGTCGTTTCTTTGGAAGTGTCTTAAAACACAGCGGTTGTGATTATCGGCCTTCTGATTTAGTCTCCCTCACGTCTGCCGGCTGTTTCCCCTTCTCCTCAGTTCTCCCATTGCACGTTTGAGGGTTGCTGAGTTGGATTGTTCCGACTGGGTCGCTCTGCCGAGTATCCGATATATATCCGATATATATGTCTCAAGAAATGTGTGTTTATATCGTTTGTTTGAGCTGCAATTGCACCAGGGATCACAGCATGCTGCCGTGCTCAGTCCAGACATGCAAGAATGAGCTTTAAATACGTGGGTCGAAGTGTCGTAAACTTTAAATATTTATTTATTTATTTATTGATCCACAAACATTTTCTCTTACACTCCTTGTAAGTTTTGGCAAGTGTAAATTTGTGTTTTATGCCGATAAACTGGGGCAGTGGTGTCTCAGGGGTAAGAGCTCTGGGCTATTGATGACAGGGTTGTGGGTTCGATTCCCGGGTTCGGCAAGCTGCTATTATTGGGCCCTTGAGCAAGACCCTACACCCTCTCTGCCCCCCCAGGCGCTGAAGTTGGCTGCCCACCGCTCTGGGTGTGTGTGTGCTTACATGTGTGTGTGTTTTCACTACGCGAAGGACACATTTCACTGTTTACAGTGGTCGATACCTGTGCCTTTACCTTAAACTAAACTGTTCCGAAGTTTAGTGCGCCCCCTAGAGGTTAAATTCTGCTGTCTGTAACTCCGCCTCTATTGATGATGAAATGGTTTCCGTGTTGGGCGGCGACCTTCTGAATGTTAATGCTTCTTCTGGTCGCCTCGCTAAGCCCCACCTCCACACGCTCCTTATCAGCATGCTGAGAGGGTGGAGACCCACTGATATTCAGGGTGGACCTCCTCTTTAATCAGCTGAGTGTGGCCGTGCATCGTGACTGACCGGTGAGACCAAACTAAAGCCATTCCGGCTTCTCGCTGGGAAAGTGGGCGTGGTGTTGGTGGTTGTTTTTTGTTTTTGATTGTTTATTTAATTATTTGTATATTTTATTCATTTGGCCGCATCAGGTTGCTGGTTTAACGTGCTGGCAGAACGCCGGAGCTTGTGTAAATAACATCAAGGAGACGTATTTCTGTTTAAATCAACAGACCTTAATGACCTCGTAATAAAGGGTCGGAGGATGGTATGGTCTTTTAAGATCTGAAACTATAAATTGGTGGGTTTTTGAATTTCCCCTTTCTCCTTCCGTTCAGGCTCATGGACGTGTGCGCCACACTGAGAACCGATCAGGAGACTAAAGTCACTCTGGTGTTTGAACATGTAGATCAGGACCTGAAGACGTATCTGGAGAAGGCTCCAGCTCCAGGACTGCCTGTTAGCCGGATTAAGGTAGGGGAACCTCAGGAGAGCACCCAGATCATGGTGTGGAGATCAGCACTGTGGTTAAAAACTGAAAACCAGTTGTTGAGTGTGTCTGCAGGAGGGAGGGTCTCTCATGGTTTACTTTGAGGGTCTTAGTTACAGTAGCAGTGTGTGAAACTACCTCCACCATGTTTGAGAGCTAGCCAGGCTTAAGTGCAGCTTCCACTGTGCGCTGAAGCTGATCTGCTTCTAAACTGTGCTCTATTACGCCACCAAAAGGAGATTCAGATAATATAGGGGTGCATTCTGGGATTTCTACACACTCCTCAGCCACCACACACACTCACCATGAACACACACACACTGTAATGGTACAGAAACAGGGGTACAGTATTCAGGGGGAATCTGGAGGAACAGCTGTTTCTATGGGAAGAGGAGCATCATGTGCTTGAGCTTGTTTATCCATATCAATAATAACAATAATCCTTTTAATAAATGGAAAGTGAGGCCGGTGATTTTGCTTCCCATGCTGGCGATGATGTTGAAGACCGGAGCGGTGTGGGACGGAGGGATCACTGGAATCTTTGAGTGGGGAGTGGAAATTACTGCCGCTCCACTCCACTCACATTCTCTGAATGCCAGAGTCCTGAATTAAAAACTTTAAAGCGTAATGTAATAAATAAATGGCCTGATTTTAATCTGATAAATCAGTGCTAACACGCATGCATACATACACTATATGGACAAAAGTATTGGGACACCTGCTCCTTCACTGTTTCTTCTAAAATCAAGGCTATTAAAGAGTTTCTCCTGCTTCTGTTGGAGTAACTGTCTCTACTGTCCAGAGAAGACGACTTTCTACTAGATTCTGGAGAACCATTGCTGTAAGGATTTGATTGCATTCAGAAACAAGAGTGTTAGTGAGGTCAGGATGTTGGATGATGGTCGCCACCCCACCTCATCACCCCCAACTCATCCCAAAAGTGCTGGATGGAGCTCCTCCACCATCATTTCAGAGAACACAGTTCTTCCACTGCTCCACAGCTCCTCAATGCTGGGGGGCTTTATACCCCTCTAGTATGTCTGCCGCTGCTGGTAGACCCGTATGACCGTGAGCTTCCACACACCTGCAGATTCCCCTCCTTCCTTCACACTATGGTCTTTGGCCACGACCAAATGCAGTCACTCCTTTTAGCCAATCATTAACATCTGCTTTGTGACCCATTTCCCACACATCCACACGAGACCCTCACTGTACTGCACCACCTCTTCTCCATCTGTGAGTCCTGTCAGTCACCCTGCAGGTATTTACAGCCCCATCGTACTTGTGCAGCGCCATCTGCAGGAGATCCAAGTTGCTACCACCATAATACCACAAGTTCAGTCTGTTGGGTGTGTATATTTGAAAGTCAGCTGTCTGCTCTAAAGACCCACAGACCTGCCCGTCCTCGTGTACTCGTGTCCACAGTTTGTTTGATGGTTCTCCACCTTTGTGCTTGTGGTTGTTGAAGGATTTGATGCAGCAGCTGCTCTGTGGACTGTCCTTCCTGCACTCCAATCGAGTTCTCCACCGGGACCTGAAGCCTGAGAACATCCTGGTCACTAGCAGGGGTCAGGTCAAACTGGCTGATTTTGGCTTGGCTCGCATTTACAGCTGCCACATGGCACTCACCCCAGTGGTAAGACACGAATCAGTAAGCCTGTCTCTGTAACTACACCAACCAGCCAGAACATTAAAACCAGGCAGGTGGGAAATGGTGTATCCGCAATTAGTATTGAACACCCTGACCCCCCCCCCCCCCTTTTTTAATTTATTTATATATTTATTTTTTTAGGTGGTTACGTTATGGTACCGTTCCCCAGAAGTCTTGCTCCAGTCCACCTACGCCACACCTGTAGACATCTGGAGCACCGGCTGCATCTTTGCAGAGATGTTCCGACGCAAGTGAGTTTTGTTTGTGTTTTGTTTAGGGTTCATAAGCGTCGGATGGTCCCAATTCTGCATTTGCCGATTTAAGCTGTTCTTATCAGTAATCAATATCAATCAATCGATCAGTAATCCAGCTGTTTTCCTGCACATGCACATTATATTAATGATCCGGGTTGAAACTAAGCTCTGTAGGAGTTCCAGCCGTACAGGTGGACGGAGCGATGGTGCGGCTGGAGCCTCTGTTTATCCTCGTTTCCAGGTTCCTGCTAAGTACTGACATCTGGTGGTCTTTTAAATGCACTGCTGTTTCTGGTGCTTTTTGGTGGTCCTGACTGTGTGAACCTTGTGTTTCAGGCCTCTGTTCTGCGGAGAATCAGAAGTGGACCAGCTGACGAAGATTTTTTCGTATGTATCTGATCTGTACTGTGATGTATCTTACCTTCCTTGTGTGAGGCCTTTTTTCACTGAGCGCATACTGTTCCCCACCACACAGTGTCATCGGCCTGCCAGGTGAGGAGGAGTGGCCTACTGACGTCACGCTCTCACGACAGAACTTCAGCCCCCAAAGTCCCCAGCCAGTCACAGACTATGTTCCTGAGATCAGTGAAGATGGAGCAGACCTTCTGTTGGTGCGTTCTGCTTCAGTACTGTTTGCTTCATTAGTGCTATTAATGTTTTTTGTTTTTTTATTGCTTTAAAAGCTTATTTTTAATAATATCATTAGAATGTGTTCAGGATTCTGGGAAAAGAAATTCAAGAATTAATATCTATCATTTAGTTTATTTATAATATCAAAGATGAGCTGATGACTTTTATACAGTAGTATCCAGTGCAAAGCCACAGTAAAGTGAAATTCTGTTGCATGTTTATTAAAGTTAACAGTGAAACAGGTTTCAATTTTAATATCTTAAAATGAGGATTTTCAGAATTAAGAATTCAGGATTCACAATAATGGCAGAATCCGATCACTGTTTGAGGATCACTGCTTTCAGATAAAATGATCACTGTAGATCAGCTGTTGGGGAATAAAGCTGAGATGTTGAGATATTTATTGACCTCCAGAAGAGCAAAGAGCAAAAAAAACAAAACATCTTACCTCGTTTGGAACCCTGTACTAATGTACTGTTGCTGAACCCGATGGGTGTAGTCTCACAGTTCTGCAGTTTAGAAGCTGCAGATTAACTGAATCAGATATCTGCTCAGAAACCCTGAGTGAATTCCTACACCAGTGTTCACATGTGTTTATGCTGGATAAAATGTGCATAACTATATTTAGAGCCTCAGAAATGCTGTACAGAAGGACCATCTCCAGCTTTTCTCCAGATCCAGCACTCGAGTCAAGTCCAGAGGCTTTATGGTTTCTACTATATACAGAGTACACAGTGAAGCCTAACGGTGCTCCTCCAGGACACAACAACGCACAACACAGTGCAGGCGAGACCCTGAGTTTAGATGAGGCAGTGTAAATAAATGAGACAGACTGGGACAGTAGTGGGAAGTAGGGTTGTGTATAAAATGTGTATACTGTAGTAAAAACAGTTAGTAGACAGGTTAGTGTGATCCTCCAGCAGCTATTTATAAAATCAATAACCTCAGAAATGCAGTTTTAAATTAACTTGTTTAATTAAAATACTGTTTGTTTGTTTTTTGTCTCTGTTTGAACAGAAAATGTTAACTTTCGACCCGCTGAGAAGAATCTCCGCGCTGAACGCTCAGGAGCACCGGTTCTTTTCAGAGCACGCTGGTAACTCCTAGAACACGATGGCTGAGATCTCTGCGGTTCTGCGGCGGAAATGCACGTAATGTACTTGCTGGTTGCATCGGTGGACAGTTTGCTTAGCGGCCACGTGGGTTCCCCAGTCAAACAGATACCCCGGGACGTAAGCGGGTCGTGGTAACCATGGAAACTGACTCCCAAACTTGAATGTTTTGTGTTTGAAGACGTAGTGCGGCGGAATGTTTGTACGTGAAGGGTAGATTTATTTTCCTTTCTTTTGTTTTTAATAACTAAAATCTGATCAGTTCAGATCTCTCTTCATAACAGAGGAGACCCATGCTTACATTATACTGTCCAAAAGTATTCAGACACCCGGTGTTTTCTACTGAAATCAAGGGGACTAGTTTTTACTTCAGTAACGGCCGCTAGGTATTGGAACATTGCTGTGAGGATAATTTGATTGCATTCAGCCTGAAGAGAGTAAGATCATCAGGGAGGTTAGGTGCTGATGTTGGTTGATCAGTTCTGACACATTAAAGCAGCAGAACTCCCTCTTTAAAGGCCCTGTCTGGATACTTTTGGACATGTAGTGTATGGAAATGGTAGCCTTTGGGCTGACAGTATTCAGTGGGTGAGTGTAAGCATTAGACTTCCTTTAGGACCATCATTTACAGTCCTGCCCAACAGAAGCATGATCTCGGTTATTAGTTGTTTTTTGTTTTTTTCTTTTAAAAATAAAAGTCCTCAGTGGTGAAACCTGAGCTGCTAAAAGCGTACACCATTTACCGATCATCAGATAATTTAATAAAGAATGTTCTGAGGGAATTTCCGAGACAGGATTTCCTGACTGAGCGTTTAAGTGTAAGGGATGCATTTGGAACCTCTCCTAATGTTCTGCTTCTGTTTAAGGCTGATTCAGGTGGGCTTAGTCCCAATTTCTATGTTGCCATCTGTAGATACGCACATTGACCGTGTCTGATATCAGCATCGACATTCCCATATCGGTGCATCCCTGCTATGTATACCTCTCGGGCACACTATTTTAAGAGTTGATGATTTAGAGAAGCTCAAACAACAATCTTCTAACAACCTGCACTCTTTAAAAGGGTTCTCCTAAGCGTTTCTATGGTAAAAGCAATGTTTTAATAAGGATCTGGAACCATTTGGACACTTAAATGACTGTTTGCCTGATTAAAGGGTTCTTCACATTGGTGGAAAACCTTGTGCGGGTGGTTTCCGGGTGGTTTTCAGGATTTAGTGTTCTGAGGTGTTTCTGCTGAAACTCTGATCGCTTCCAGCGGGGTTAAGGTTAGTGCTGGTTTAGGCTTTAGGGTTTCGGTGCAGTGTAGCGCTCTGCCTCATTTAATAGATATTTATTAGAAGGTTGAAGATGAGCATCTCCAGACAACTCTCAAAATAAAACTTTGCCCTCCGAATTCACATTACTGACCAACCATTTCATTAACTGTATAAAGCGCAAGGCCAGCTAGTCCGGTAAGGCCTGATGCGCGACTCCGTTAAGATACAATTCACTGCCATTCACCAGTATGCAATTCTAACACTGTGAGCGTCGAAGTGCCCGAAATCTTAGCTGTTTTCATTATGTATTTTAGATGATCTATTTTTATAAAGAGTTGATCAACAGGCTACAGTGTGGGATTGTGCACTGCACTGCCCCTATCGGTAACGGTAATCAGTATGCATGAGTAAAAGTAAGCTAAAGTGCATTCCTCCCTCCGAACACGTTTTCCCTGTTTAACGGAGAACCACCAAAATTCCTATGTGAGCTGATCTGATTTCAGAGGGGGTTCAGAGTGAATCTGAGCTTCACTGTAGAGAAACTGACCCACTCTGATCTCTGTACAGTGGAGGTGAATGGAAGCAGGCATCTGAGTTTTATATGGAACGATGATGATGATGATGATGATGATGAGGGTAAAATAGTAGAGAATCTCAAGTAATCCAGGGACTACTTTCTGTAGCCGCACTACACCCTGCAGCATGTATCCCTCCACCATTTTAATTATCTGATTTTAAAAGCAGGTTCTAGAGCCGAGCTCTTCTCAGAACTCTGGTAGAACCGTGTCTCAGGCATCAGGCAGCGTCTTCATCACCATTAGGTGAAGAACTTTCTGTGAGGAGCTTTTATTAGAGCTTCAGACGTCTGCTTCCCTTCACCTCCACTGTAGAACATTGTAGAGCTTATCTAGAACCTCCACTGTAGAACAGCTCTGACGGTTTCACACTGAACCGCCCTCTGAATGAGCTTGTTTGTCTTGTGTACATAACTAGGAAAATCTGATGGTGTAGAAGTTGGAGGTGCCTCCACTCCTTCAGCACAGTTGTGTATTCCTGTTCACGAACACCAAGTTTGCGATTCCTCTGGGCCAAAATGTTTGTTTCAAAGCAGTGATTATGGACCAACAGTAGGAGGATTACCATGCTTTTTTTTTTTTTTTTTTTTTTTTTTTTAAATAAAGATCTAAAACCATATCCAGGTGTTTTTTATGTTTTAAAGGAGAGTCGTTAGCCTCTCCTTAAGGAATAAGGAATATGTCCAGTGATTTTTATTTCCGTGTGAGTTCGGTCAGTAGGTGGTATTTCTGTGCCTTCAAGTACGTGCTCGCATTCAGGTCAGTAAGAGGCGGGAAATGTGGAACTGGTCCCAAGTGGTTGTTAATCCTCTGTTCTGTCCTTCCAAACTGAGTTTTGTATCACTTTCTGGACATGTAACACTTTGATGTTGCTAAACTCTATTAAAAGCTGTTTATGGTTTACAGGCGTCTGTTATTGATCATATTAAATATGGCGGGGAGTAGAGTTTGCAGTGATGCGGCGCGGCCATGAACACTGCCATAAAACTGCAGAATGCCATAAAACTGCAGAACCATGTGTGGTGGAGCAGTCTAATGCGCTGTCACTATGGCCCGGGAGGTCATGAGTTCAAGGCCCAAGCCAATGGCGCTGTGTTTATCAGCAGCCGAAGTTTAGGAGGGTTCAATTGGCTGTGCTTTCTCTCCAGGTGGGTAGATGGTGCTCTCTCCCCTCATCACTCTTAAGCGATGTTGGCCTGCACAGGCTGGTGCTGTGGAGCTACGGACGATTGTCTGGCTTCGGGTCGGAGCCCTTACCCTCCAAGTGTCAGGAGTGCCTAAGCACATGATCCTACTAAAAAAAACTCTTTTTATTTACTCGGATTTGGGGATAAATAATAATACTAATAATTAAAAAAAAATTAACAAATAAAAAAATGGTAAAATGTGATGTTTTATTCATTTCAAATCCCGTTCATTTATTTTCTGTAGGACATTTACTCACCTATTTACAACTAATCATCAACAACAACATTAATTGATCTGAGGGATTTGATTGCATTCAGCCACAATTTAGAGCATCCGTGAGGTCAGGTTCAAAAGTATTGGATGACGCTCCGTCCATCGCGCCATCGATGCTCCACAGCTCGATGTTTGGGGGGGGGGCTTTATACTCCACTAGGCCACACCTGGCATTGGGGGCACGGTGACCTTAGGGTCATGTGCTTATGGCTGGTCCTGTCTGCGTCCCGTTGTATCGGTCAGAGCTTTTTCTGTGGAGATTATACAAGCTGTGTGAGGAATAAGAGCAGCCAAGTGCTGTCTGGATACTTTTGGATACGTTGTATGTGATGGAGGGCCATATAGGAAAATATTTGTCATATCTGGCCTCATCTCGTAGCATCTCGAGGTACTTCGACCTCCTCTCTGGCTGGGCTGTGGACCACTGGTTTGGTCTGTAGTGGCCCTGGTTAGAAAGCCGCAGGGCTGAGTTGAGGGTCTTTCTGGTTTCTGTAGCGAAGGACCAGCCACACGGCCAGGATCTGAAAAAAGACAACACTACCAATCACACACATACACACCTGACACCAGGTGAAATGGAAAATCTGTTTAGGGCCCCATAAAGGCTTGGGCCGGCCCTGGTGGCAGCGTATAGAACCATCTGTGGATGTTCCAACATCTAGTGTAAAGCCTTCCCAAAACAGTAGAGGCAACTCCCTATGATAATCCTTGATTATGGAAGGACATATTTGGGTGTCCACATACTTATGTCAATTTCAGCAGATCGTAGACTGAAATGACCGCTCTAATCTGGGAAAAACAAGCAAACAGACCAACCAGTGAGAAGCTGAAGACGAGTCCAATGCCTCCCAGGATCTTCAGGGTCTCCCCACCGTCCTGCAGGAGCAGGTCCCCGCACTGGAAACACTGCCCTCTGACCTTACAGGCCTTAGAGAGACAGAGAGGACACATCTTTCTTAAAGGGCCCCGTATCCTACAACTTCCCTCTGGTTTTTGTTTTTTAAATTTTTTTTATCAACCACGAAAACATTTTTTTATTTATTACTACTCTTTATGTAAATAAGCTCTGCTCTGATTGGCTGCCCTGTATTAGTATATCTGATTGTAAAAAGAAGTCAGAACTGAAACTGTTTACAGTCAGTGTGAATGGGTGGGGTTACACTGTGGGGCAGGCTGAATTGGGGGGCTACATTCCTGTGTATGTGTTCAGGCAGCGGGTACGTACAGCGGTACACATCCCGGCGTCCAGGCTGAACTCCTCTCTTTTCTGAGTGCTGTTGTTCAGACCACAGCAGTCCAACCGCCGCTCCAGAGACCTTCTCACATCACTGCTCATCCCTGCCCACGACTTACTGAGAACTCTCTCCTGCGTTGAACCACACACACACACACACACACACACACACACACACACACATATACACATGAGGAAATCCTCTTGTAATGCTGATCTCTGCAACAGTGGAGAAGGAGCACACCGTGTAGCCTTTACTTGCCTGCTGTTCCCGGCTGAAGGCGAAGCAGGAGCAGGACACGCCGAACTGGAAAAGAAACACTAGGAGCAGGATGAGCATGTACTGCAGAGAGGAATCAAGGAACGTATAAGAATTCATAACAACAGAGCTTACAAAGCTTTATAACTATTAATATAAATATTCAAATAAGTAATATTTAATAGTAACAGTGTACAGTGATGTCCGTAAATATTATTATTATTATTATTATTATTATTAATATTACAGATTTATGGATGAGGATCAGGCCTATATTAAGGGAGAGGCTTTAAATAAACAGTAAATCTGTCAAATAATTCATTTCATATAAACCCAACCAGAAATGTTTAATTGGAGACGTGGACACACAGTAGATCTGTCTCTTTAGAACTGTCCTATTAAGTTTATATATACATCCTTATGCAAAAGTCTGGGCACCCCTGGTTAAAAAGCATGTTTTGTTGATTTTCTAACAGTAAATTTGTGAACATATTTAAAACACAATTCCTCTTTATTCACTATAAATATACAGCATGCCCTCACTTTTATACACTCCACATTTAATGCAAATACACACTCATTTTGCTTTAGGATGTGCAGAAGACCGTTTAGCTCATTTTATACATGAAGACAATTCAAAGCACTTTTTTCTTTAATAAGACAGAAAATAAATCAGAGAAAAGAAAATAAATATAAAAATGTGGCTCTTTGGTGGAAAAGCTCACAGAGTTACGTGGGTTTGCTGAACATAAAGGATACAAAGAACAGCAGGATCTGGTGGTGTCTGAGGGTCCCCATGAGTCCCACAATGGAGATAAGGAGCAGGAGGACCCCGAGCACGATCACCCCGCTAGTGATGTTTATGCTAGCCACTAAAGCGAAGCCTCTGCTCCAGGCGGCCGCTCCGATCAGAAAGCCAGCCAGCACCTGAGGAACAGCAGACACGGCGTTTACACGGCTAAGCGTAGAGCTGGAGGAGCTGCTGGATTAGCATGTGTAGCCTCCAGCAGGGTTCTGCAGCTCAGTGTACAGCACAGCCAGTTTACTTAATTAAACTCATAAAAAGCACCATGATTAATGAATGAGCTCGACTGTGTGTATTAACCCCAGATCTGCACCGCTATGCTGACTGTGCTGAGCTGTGGCTCCTTCCCGCTTCAGGAGCCCGGGGCTGAATGATGAAAAGTGAGGAGGCTGGAGGCTAATTCTCAGGCCTATCCAGGCCAATCCTTTCAGCTTGAGGTCGACTCACCATATGAACCACGTTTAGGGCGCAGAGTAAGTTCCTCGTACGCTTGAATCCTAAGCTCGCCATCGCAGAAGCTTTAAATCACTGTCCTGAGAACCTGAGAAATCCACAGAAACGGCCGAGCCTGAGCTGCTGGGATCGTGTTGGTGTATAACCAGCCGGAGAGTCCCAGGCCAAACTCCTCCGAGGAGTAAAAGTCCACAGTCATAAACGAGGACGGCGCTCGGGTAAAGGGTGGATCAGCGCTCTGCTGGGAAGGAAATAGCAGTAATCAATGCTGTCGGGGCTATGATCAGACAACCGGGGCTGACCAGGTGTTCACGACGTCAGATGTTTCAGTCAAAGATTATAATTAAGATTAATTAAGATTTATTCAGTTCCAGATCCCCAACTGTCTATAACTCCCCCGTCACATGATGCTACACTGTATTGACAAAAGTCTTGGGACACCTGCTCATTCAATGTTTGAACTAAAATCTTGAGTTCTTCTGCTGCCGAGGGAAGGCTTTCTACTAGATTTTAGAGGAGCATTGCTGTGAGGATTTGATTGCATTTAGCCAAAAGAGTGTCAGTGAGGTCAGGGTGTTGAATGATCACCCCACATTATCCCAGACTCATCCCAAAAGTACTGGATGGAGCTCCTCCACCATCATTCCAGAGAACACAGTTCCTCCACTGCTCCACAGCTCCTCAATGCTGGGGGGCTTTATACCCCTCTAGCCCACGCCTGGCATTAGATGTGGGGCAACCGATCAATACCTGACCGTTACTGAATTCCCTGTGATGTGAATGGATCTATGAGATGAATCATCTAATCCCTGGTTTGACCTTATTTTGGAGAGTCTGATATTGTTGTATATGGCTTGGAGGTTATCTAGTCAGGGTGTCTGTTAGTGTTGCCATGGTTACATCCATGTTTCTTTTGTACCGTTATTCTCACACTCTCCATGCTGGTGTTAGATGTGCACACACACACACACACGCACACACAGATGTATTGTTTGTTGCTCTTTATATAAGCAGGAGATTCGGCTATGAGGAATACACTTCCAGTCTGGCTCTCTGGTGCATGTAATCATGACCCTATTGGCTCCATGCTGCCTAATGTCAGGTGTGGGCTAGAGGGGTATAAAGCCCCCCAGCATTGAGGAGCTGTGGAGCAGTGGAAGAACTGTGTTCTCTGGAATGATGGTGGAGGAGCTCCATCCAGTACTTTTGGATAGGATTAGTTGGGGATGATGAGGTGGGGTGGTGATCAATCATTCAACATTATGACCTCACTAAACTCTTGTGGCTGAATGCAATCAAATTCTCACAGCAATGCTTCTCTTCCAAAATCTAGTAGAAAGTCTTCTTATCTGGACAGTAGAGACAGTTACTCCATCAAAAGCAGGATCCGCTCTTTAATCCCCTTGATTTCAGAAGAAACAGTGAATGAGCAGGTGTCCCAATACTTTTGTCCATATAGTGCATTTTCAGGAAGAAGAAAACTGCAACCTGATAAGCTGTTTAATGATGTTGATTTGTGTTTATCTAAGATCCCGTTTGGGAGCTTGTTTCTGTTCGTGAGTGCCTGAGTCTGAAAGTGCATTCTGGGAGCATACTGCGATTGTAGTCCTGAGGCATTGTGACACTGTGAAACCCTAATTTCAGGGTGTCCTGATTGGAGTAACAGGGCTAATTGGTATAAACACACAGGCACACACAGGCCTGGGGAAAGCACACCGGCAAGATGCATGAGTAATGTTGTGATAATCATATTAGTGATCCTCAAATTCTCAAAAATGGATTTAGCTGAGACCAAAACAAGCATCAGTCAGACACACACACACACACACACACACACACTGAAATGCAGAGCTGGATCTGATTGTCACCTTAGCTGTTAACAACATACAACAATATAAGAGTCTATAAGTCGCAAAGGCCCCCATGCCCGATGCAGAGGGTGGGCTAGAGAGGTATAAAGCCCCCCATCATTGGACTGTGGTGCATTGGGCTGAGTTCTCCTGAGGGATGGAGCTTCCTCCAGTTCCTTTGAGATGTAGGATCCACAACTAATCATACAGCATTCCCAGCCAGACCTCTCTGATGCTCATGTGTGGCTGAATGCAATCAGATCCTCACAGCAATTTTCAGAGGCTGTTACTCCAGCAAAGGCCAACAAACCCTCTGTAAATTCCCATTTTCAACGGAAAAAGCAAGTGTCCACATACTTCTGGACAGTGCATGTTCTGTAAATAGGAATGAGACTAATCTAGGTCTCGCTCACACTCTCGCTGCTCTCCCACCCATCCATCCACCCAAGTTCTGCTGTCCCCTCCCAATTCCTCTGACTGAGCTTGTCCCTGTCTGTGCGACTCTCCGAACACTCCTCGTGATTCGCTGCCGTGTCCCATTTTACTGAGACTGAGAGTTTGAGGAGAGGAGGGTGGGAACGGGGTGGTGCGGCCGAGGGTGGAGAGGTAGAGTCTAGGGGAAAGCTGCTCCTTTTTGTCCCAGGAGTCACACTGTGCTGAAGGAGAACGGATCTCTGGAATTTTCCCCGTCTCCGCTCCCTCCCGCTCCGCACATCTGCAGCGCTCCCTCCATCATTCAGGCTGTGTGACTCGGCCGGAGCAGGCAGGGGGTTGGAAGGCAGGGTGGCTTTGAGGGGGAGGAGAGACAGAGGAGGGGTGTAGAGGGGCTGAATGCATTCACTCTCTCTCTCTCTCTCTCTCGCTCTCTCTCTCTCTCTCACACACACACACACACAGTCCTTCACTCTTGCTCTCCCTGTGTGTGTGTGTGTGTGTGTGTGCGTGTGTGTCTATTACTCTCCCCTCCCTCCTCCGCAAAATTTGACTTGCTAATTGCCTGAGACATGGTAGAGAGAGAGTGTGAGAGAGCGAGGGAGAGAGCAAGCGAGAGGATGAGGATGCGGCGGTAAACGGTTTTCTACATCTTCCAGAACGGCTCCTGCTCCCCCTCTCCTCTTCCCCCGGTCCAGCGTGGCGTGTTGCGGGATGAGGCTGCATTGACAGGTTCTCCCTCCTTCGTGGTGGAGCCATGCTGCATCGGCTGTGGATTTCCTGCGCTTGCAGCCAGCATCCTTTTTCTCCCCCCCGCGTCATCTCCTTCAGACCGCCTCTCCGCTCTGAACTGGGCTGCCTTTTATTGTCCTCTAACGCAGCTCATTTCTAAGCACAGAAGACCAATCACATCATGTGGATTACACCACACTGTGACTTGCCAATCCCTCGACTGAGCAAACATTGCAATGCAACGGAGCGCTGATCCGGAGGAATTAAAGAGCTCACCGGGGGAAATAAACAGGTGGAGCGGAGGCACATGGCAAGGACTCTTCGGATGCTGGCAGAGTTTTCCTTGTGAATGGACTGCGAGGGATTTTCTTAGCGGGGGAAGAAGTCGTGCTCGTACCCTAGGTTGCATAATGCCAGAGTCTAGACCATACTGTAACCTCCCGTCTGCAAATCCCAGACAGTGAGCAGCACTTCCACTGATCCAGGAGGGATGGAGGGATGGGATGCCAACCATCTGTGGGATGCGAAGGAGAGTGGAAGAAGCATCTGTGAATGAAAGGAAGTAGAAAACGGATACAGGACTGAGCCTTCTTCGTCAGGTCGGGATTTCTTCCTCTTTCTGGCGTTCCCTCCCTTACCTCCCTCCCGTTTTGTAACATGTGCTATCTGAATGTAGCCAGCGCTCCAGGTTGTCGTTCCTCATGTTAATAAGCGACTACAGGACTGTAAAACGCGGATTCCGCTCGTTCCACATTGAGGCGTCCGTTGCCTCGGCTTGCTCAACAGCTTGACGTCTGATGGCCTGTTCAGGCTCTACCTATCGGGTCCCCCAGGCATAGCTGATTGGTGTTGATATTCACCGTCACTCGATCCAGTATCATCTTCACCTAAAGGGCTCGAAGACTCCACCGCTACCCACATGAGCCACTCAGGGAGCCTGCAGCGACGAACCACCTACCTCATCTCCCTAACTCTGGTCAAGGTCGAGGCCATAGGGGCTGATGAAGGGGCCGAGCCGACTAAACCACAGACCCCAGCCCTCGTCCAGGGTCCAGAACATGGAGCACAAACACCGGAGGAGGAAAAAGTGGAGGAGGTAAGCAAGACTCCAGAGAATGAGAGGGACCCTGCATGTTCTGAGGCTGAGGAGCAGAAGGTTGAGTTCAGGGCACGGAAGCCTAATACTGAGAGAAGACAAGAGAGTAACAACGTAGGTCCCGTCAGAGCACCTCCACCGAAACCTAAGGGCACGAGTGGCCCACCTGTGGTCGGCAAATACAAGGGCAGGGAACATCGCAAGGAAATTAGGGGCGAATCCTTTGCAGGACTGTCTCCTGATGGTGATGAAAGGAGAGAGGATGTTTATAAAGCAGAGCTGTGTAAGCCTGACGTTTACACCCCGGCATCAGAAAAGGCCTCGGATGCTGGTGTGTCAAACGGGACATCAGTCCGCTCCAGCCTTCCAATCCATCTCAGCCAGCGTCCCGAGGCCTTGCTGAGATCCCACGCTGCGGTGACTATGAATCGCCGTGAGCTCAAGGAGACCAGCAAGAGCATCTCCTCCTCCGCCAAGAGCCTGGACTGCAAGGCCAGAGAGCACTCACCCCCGGTTACCATCACCATGACGATGGGGCCTTACCGGGCCTCTTGGTCAGAAAGCGAGGGGAGAGGCATGTACCAACGGTTCGGCATTGAGCCGCTAATGGTGGCGGAAGAAGGATTTGCAGGACCTGGACTAGTATCTCGCGACAGTCCTCGAGTGGAAAAGCTGAAAACGATATCGACTTCGCTGCCGGCTCCCGCCGTGCGGCCGCCGACCAAACCGCAGCGGAAGGGCAAGAGCCGTACACTGGACAACAGTGACCTGCATTTGCTCTCTGAGGACCTGAAGAAGGGAAAGGAGGTCCAGGGTGGAGCATCTGCTGGGCAGCGTACTTCTGCCCACGCCTCAGGCAAAGACCGGAAAATGCTGAAGTTTATCAGCGGCATTTTCACCAAGAGCACGCAGTCCCCGGCAACCACTCCAGCGGTCCCAGCCACTCCAATCCCCCTTCACAGCCCCATGCAGAGAGGGTCCAGTGAGGAGGAAGGTCAGTATTAAGTACAATGACAATAACATTTAGAAAACTGTTCTAGATCTAGAACAGGCGTGGGCAGTTCCGGTCCTGGAGGTCCAGATTCCGGCACACCTAATTCAACTTACCTGTTATGTGCCAGGTCTGTTTAGCAGGTCTGTTGGAGCACAGGCAAATCAGCTGCCCACCCCTGACCCCACAACAAATCCTAGCATTGGTGGCATCCTGCTTGGCGCTTCCCATTGACCTTCTCTTTACTCTGCACCCAGTTCTTCTCCATTAAATGTCCTCATTATCTTTTAAGTGCTCCCTGGGGGGAGAGATGTTCTTGCATGCAAATAGTTGGTGGTATTCTTGAAGCACGATGAGGCTTATGTGTAACACTGGATAGTGAAAATGGTGCAGAGAGATGAGAGCATGTCTGCCAAGGAGTTGTGGGCTGAAAAGGTGGACAGGACAGAAAGCTCTCCAGATGTTCCCACAGGTAGTTTCACTGAAACTAGCCAGAGAGAAATTGGGCATCATTTCAAACCAGATTCCACCATCCAGGGAACGTCCCCTCTGATGCTTCAGAAAGCTTTAACCCTCACATGCGTTGTACCTCCACAATGGAATGAATGGGACTGTGTCTTGTAAATGACAGTCACAGACTAGAGCTTTGGTGTGGGTTAGTTAAGACCTCCATCAGAAATCCATCAGAACAGAAGGAGACGGGTTAGATTCTGTCGGGGCCTGACTTTGGACCACAGTTCCCATTGCTATTAGATAACATCTGTGCACAGGTAGCGAATGTATGTCTCATTTGCAGCCAAGGGTCATTTTACAATGAGCTCATGCCTAAAACAGGCTGCACACCCCGATGAAAGGTGAACAAGATGAGAAGAAGCGAGAGGTTTGGGATGGGAGTGGCAAAGAGATGCTATCCTACCACTCGTACCTTTCACATGGCTGCCAGATAACCTGCTGTGTGATCGCTCGGGGAATTCGCTCGGTGTTTGTAGGGGAAAGAGAGTGAAAAAGACTGAAGCTGTAATTACAATCATCACCTCGAGAGCCTCGAACCCAAATCAGACACATGAGGGTAAGAGTCTGAGATTCAGGATAGGAGACTACATGAGCTACTTGATGGCACAACGCTGCGGCATAAAGAACCGTGAGAACCCTGAACGTTAATGTCGAGATGTAAACGTCTCCGAGGGTTTGTGCACCGTTCCCGTCTCTCTGTCTCTGTCTCTCTCTCTCTCTCTCTGTCGGTGTGCACCGCCGTTTCTATGAACACGTTTAACATGCAGGAGAGAGGCAGTTTCTGGAGGACAGGTTGCCATGGCAACAGTGAAGCAGAGAGAGAGGGAGAGAGATGCTAGGTGCATGGTTGGTGGTTGGTAGTGTGCTGGCTGGGAGAAGGGTAGGGATGAAGGAACAGGGGAAAGATGCACTGCGAGGAAAGGAAGGGTGGGTGGGTGAATCTGGATTCTTCCAGAATCCTGAATAGCACTGTCCCCCCACCCCCCACCACACCCCCCGAATAAAAAATGGGGGAAAATGGCAGGAGCGAGGGTCTTTAATTTACCGCTGACAGGATGCTGAACGTGATTCCTCGAGACTCCGGCTGAGCTGTGCTGCCTGACTGAACCTGGGAGCGATTTTTTCAGTGTGATTCATTGCATACAAGGAGCACACTATGTGATTCTCTCTCTCTCTCCCTCTCTCTCTCTCTCTCGCTCGCTCGCTCAGTGCTAGATGGTGTAAATGGGTAATTCATTAGCTGGGCAAGAAAGAGGCCTCTTGGCTGATCCTGGAGCAGATCGTGCTGAGCTCGGTGCTGCAGTTCAGGCTCACCTGCAAACTCGCGGGTGTGTCCATCTCTCATAGTGCCATAGAAGAGAATGTGTGTGTGTGTGTGTGTGTGTGCGTACGTGTTCGTGTGTGGTGGATGTAATTCATAGCTTCTATCAGGCATACACTGCCATGGGCCTCTGTGAGAAGTGCCTGATGACTCATGTGGGCGAAGGCTGGCCTTGAAGTCCCCTGAATACAGTCCTAATCATCCTTTAGCCCTCACTCACAGAGAGAGAGAGAGAGAGAGAGAGAGAGAGAGAGAGAGAGAGAGAGAGAAGGGGGGGCAGGGTGTTCACTGAATGAGGGGAGATAAAGACATGGTTAGAAGAATCAACACACAGGAGACGAGAGGATCTGCAGCTTTAGTGAGTTTTATCATTAACCAGCCTGAAACGCTCAACTCTACAATTCTCTGATCTCTCTACAATGGAGGTGAATGGAAGCAGGCGTTGGTCGCCATGACTACCACACAGATACAGCCCATAATTTATCTCCTATCCAAACCCACCAGTGCAGCTACACGAGTCTTCTGAGTTTAATATGGAATGATGATGATGATGATGATGATGATGATGATGAAGATAAAATAGTTGAGAATCAGAACTAATGCAGTTCTCTTTAGGGACTACTTTCTGTAGCCGTGCACTACACTAGACTACACTACACTACACCCTGCAGCATGTATCCCTCCACCATTTTAATGATCTGATTTTAAAAGCAGGTTCTAGAGCCGAACTCTTCTCAGAACTCTGGTAGAACCGTGTCTCAGGCATCAGGCAGCGTCTTCATCACCATTAGGTGAAGAACTTTCTGTGAGGAGCTTTTATTAGAGCTTCAGACGTCTGCTTCCCTTCACCTCCACTGTAGAACCACAGCTCTGACTGGGGGAGATTATCTAGAACCTCCACTGTAGAACTCCAGCTCTAACTGGGGGAGATTATCTAGAACCGAGCATTTCATACCAAACCCCTCAAACCCACACTCTGACTACAGCATTTTGGTAAATAAGAGGTGTGTAAATAAATCTAAATTATGAAGATGTGACGGGGTGGAGTTCATCTGTTTATTGAATGGAATAATAATTGTAATAATAATAATAATGAGTGTAATATCGGCTCAGCTGCAGTTCACTGGAGTTTCGGTGCTGCTGATAGTTCTAGTCGTTCTTAGTCAAAGGTAATTAATTTCTTTTTTCAGCCACTAGGCTTCATATCCTGTAACGACTTCCTTCATGTATGTATTATTAATAGGTAAGAGCTCGCTCTCGTTCCGGTTAATATTCCAGCCAGAGAACTTAACTGTGCAGCGCTAAACACACCTCCTGATATCACAGGGCCGAGCCAGCGTTACGCTTTTTCTCCAATATTTAAGAACAACAGAATTCTCCCAGCTCAGAAAGCCAGGGTCAGAGTTGCCACAGCACCCCCTGGAGCAGAGAGGGTTAAGGGACCTGCTCAAAGACCACCAGTGGCAGATTAATTGACATGGGTATAGAACTCACAACCCTGTGATCAATAACCTAGAACTTCGAACACAAAGCCTCAACTATCAGCTGTCATTGTGTCAAGATGGAACCCCCCCATTAAAATCACGCCTGATATCAGTAGCATAGATATAAAGTGATGATCATAAAAAGATGTAAAGAAAAATAAAAGTAGCTCAGCCTCTATTTTTAGCTCCTGCTGTTCAAACAGCTGAGTGAGTCATCCTGCGCTTCAGATTTCAGTTCAAAGCCTTTAATTCTGAGACTTTAACAAGATCAAAGATTACAGCTGACAGCAGCGCAGCCAAACACGTATGTTCAGATTCGACACTGTTCCTCTTACAAACTCCGCACCACAACCCACTCTTTCATTTCCTGAAGATGAAACAAGAAAAATGAACAGTTTTTACTTTAACATTCATTAAATGCAGCACTAATTCAATCAAATTTAATAACAGTTGGAGCTGGTGGTAAGAATAATTAGCCAGCAGCTGGGTGGTTGTGGGTACTAATCCCAGGACTTAATAGATAGACTGTGCTACTGGTGTTAAGAGAATTGAGCTGTAGGTTCGAACTGAGTCGATAGATGGCGAAGCTGTTGGTGTGAGAAATGAGCCAGCAACAGGAAGATTGTTGGTTCGAATCCCAGAACTCACTGGGTACGAGAAATAAGGTGGCAACTGGCAAGTTGCCGGGACTGACTGACTGACTGGGTAGGCTGTGTTAATTGTGATAATATAAATGAGCCAGCAAGTGGAAGGTTGTGGGTTCAAATCCCAGGACCCACTAGGTAGACTGTGCCACTGGGGTTAAGAGAAATGCAAACGGCAAGTGGAAGGTTGTAGGTTTGATTCCCAGGATTGACTAGATATGTTGCACCTCTGGACACTTTGGGGGTAGTGGTGGCTCGGCGGTTAGAGCACCAGGTTATTGATGACAGGGTTGTGGGTTTGATACCCGGGCTCGGCAAGCTGCCACTGTTGGGCAAGGCCCTTACCCCTCTTGTGAACAGTGATGTATAAACCCATCACCCATCGTATTCGAGAAAACATGGGTATGAAAAACATGCAGGTTAAAATGAAAGTCCTCGGGTGAGGCTCGGGTTTAGTGATGATACGGCGGTGTGGTGGAGCAGATGGTCCCACATTAGCTTTTTTGTTTCATACCTTTCGTACCTCACACTCCCTCCTCACACTCTCAGACTCACTGTAAACACCAGCACTGCGCATGTTGTGTACAGCGTTCCCGTTAATGAACTGGAGTCTGTCCGACGCTTTCCCACTGAGCAGCGCTTCATTCCCAGCCCTCGTTCCCTTCACCTCCACTCAGCCTCTCAACACCCCCCCCCCCCCATCCGCTCTCGTGCCATCTGGACCCGCGACTGAGCACGTTTGGGGGCACTGCCAGCCCACCAATAGAAGGCCTTCCCTGCCGAACAGTGTCATTGTGTGCAGCAGAGGAACCTGATGACTTTGAAAGTTTTCCTCGGAGCCACTCAGGGGTCACTCAGCAGAAATGAGGAGAATGTGGGCGATGTGGGGTACAGCCAGTTTGGGGTGATTTTTATCAGTGAAAATGGGTTTACACTTACTGTTATTATTTATATTTATAATTACATTTTTATGTCTAGAAAATCATATATATATATATAAGCTCATGTATAAAATAAACTAAAATGCACACTAATAAACTTTCCTGTTTTTCTAAAAAGTCATTTTTACTGTCCCCCCCCCCCCCCCCCCCCCCTCAGCCTGTGCTGCAAGTCAAGAATGGATGTTGAGTCGAGCCATCCAGGACCTGCGTCTGGTAGGAGAGAACTTTTTTTCTATCACTAAATAATATTTCTATTAATTATCAGGTTGTAAAAAAACAAGAACACACTTCTCATTGATGAGAAGCACCAAAGGCTATTTGAGTACTAACAGCACCCCCCTGTGGACAATCTTCAGCCTGCTAAACGTGAGCGAGTTACAAGGCAGGTCCACGTGCTTTAAGGCTCGTATCAAACTGTGTCAGTACAGCAGTGTTTGGTCCGTTAGCTGTGTACTGTAACTGCTGACACTCCAAATAATCAAACTCACGGCTCAGCAGAACCTCCCTGGTCTCCTCCCTGACACCGTATCCAGGTCCGTTGTACTGTATGTTCACCTGAGTGATTCTCTTGCTCCTGATGTATGATTTACCACAGTATCTCTTCCTCTCAGGGTATCTTAGGCAGTCTGCTCAGCGGCAAGTCAGCTCTGGTCCATCGCTACATGACTGGCAGCTACCTGCCTCTGGAGAGTCCCGAGGGTAAGCTGAACACTGTTGCCGTCTCTGTGACTGACTTGTAGCGATCAGTGCAGTGAATCACGCCTGACATGAGTTTCAGACTGCTGCTGAGGATGCCTGGCAGCTCGCTGATGTATTGACGGGAGGCTCTGTATCAGAGAAGCTCAGAGAACGTACGGATGAAGCTTTTGAGATGTGGACACTAATGGGTTAACAATATCCTGAGTGTGTTGTTTCAGGGGGCATGTTTAAGAAGGATGTGCTCGTTGATGGACAGAGCCACCTCTTGCTGATGAGAGAGGAGCCTGGACTTCCAGACCCACAGGTATGTCCTCTACTTCCTCTGCTCTTCGCCCTCGGCTTCGTCATCCTGCTGCATTCCCCTGTATCTCCACTGGCTCTAGAACTGTGTCCGAAACTGGTGTCCGAAACATGCAGAGAACTGAGCTGAATCGGTGAGGGTAGTAGCTTTGGTGTAGTTCTGGGCAACCACCTCTTATCCTCGTCCTGCAGGTTTCTCAGCCCAGGGCAGCTCTGATCCGGAAAGGTTGGAATTGAATTAACTGTTAATTGCCAGGTTTGGAAGATCTGGTTCTGTTGTCCACCCCTGGTCTAGAGAGACCACACAGCCCACACTGGGCTTGACTACTGCAGCACCCTCCTAGCTGGTCTACCTCTGAGTTCCATCAGACCCTTCAGCTGATCCAGAACAGATCCAGTGGCTGTAGATTTAAAACCCTGATGCTGGCCTATAAGGCCAAACGTAGACCAGAACGTGGTCAAATCCAGATCTGTGCAGAGAGTCCTTCTGAGAGGCTCAGTTTTCTCTGTCCTGGTGCCGAGGTGGGGGAACCAATGTCCTCCTGGGTGTCCAAACAGCCAAATCCATCGCAAGCGAAATCTCTTTCAAGCAGCACTAATCTTGCACTTGTACTAGAACCTCAATGTAGTGCACTACATAGTGAACAGGCCGCTGTTTCGGACACGGCTCCAGTCTCCCCCTGTCCCTCTGACTCACTGTCCCTCCTGTCCTCAGTTCTGCAGCTGGGTGGACGGTGTGATCCTGGTGTTTAGTCTGGAGAATGAGAGCAGTTTTCTGGAGGTGTACAACATCTACAGGCAGCTGAGCCTCCACCGTAACATTGCAGAAATCCCCTTCATTGTGGTGGGCACTCAGGGTGAGATGGGGGCTTTAAAGTACTCATTAAACTCAAAACAACCAGACCAGGTTTCTTATCAAATTCCTGAGTCCTGATTGTGTGTTTTTCTCGCTCAGATAAAATAACCAGCACTAATCCGCGGGTGATCGACGACGCTCGAGCCAGGCAGCTGTGTTCAGACGTCCATCGCTGCACCTACTACGAGACCTGCGCCACCTATGGGCTGAACGTTAACCGGGTGTTTACAGAGGGTGAGAGTGCAGGACTGTGTACTGTTATAAGCAGTGTAGGCAGTCCCTTATGTACAGTATATACGGTCATGTACATAGCTTTGGAAGGAGACTGAAACAGGATGTACTTTAGAGCCCATAGATGTTGGATGTCTGTATAATACCTGAATATGATCTGCATAGTACCTGTATAGTACCTTAATGCTACCTGTATAGTACCTGAAAAGTACCTGAAAAGTCCCTGAATACTACCTCCATAGTACCTGAATAGTACCCAAATGCTATCTGCATAGTACCTGAATTCCTGTATAGTACATGAATGTTTCCCGCATGGTACCTTAATAATACCTTCATAGTACCTGAATACTACCTCCATAGTACCTGAATAGTTCCCAAAAGCTATCTGCCTAGTAATTGTATAGTACCTGAAAACTATTTGTATAGTACCTGAATATGTTCTGCATAGTACCTGTGTAGTACCTGGTAGAGTACAGAACTGTGTTTGGGTTGGTTCTGCAGCCGCGCAGAAGATGGTGGCGATGAAGAGGCAGCTGGCTCTGTACGCCTCCTGCAGATCTCTCCCGAACTCCCCCAGCCACTCCGGAGGATCGACACCGCTGTCTGGAGCCTTCCCAGGCCAGGTGAGTCACGCTTACACCTCCACTTCTGCTCCCCTGCACTGCTCACAGAACCCAGATAACCCACACTGTTTAATAAAGAACGGTTCTGTACAGCACCAGAGGTTCCTTGGTTCCTCTAACATCACAGAGAAAGAGCTGGATGTGTTCCAGGTGTTGTAGGAAGGGTTCGGCTACAGCAGCGCTCGCTTTGACCTGTTCCTCTGTCCTTCTGTCCAGGCCAGTAACGGAGGTCAGAGCAGTGACTACTCCTCCTCCCTGCCCTCCACTCCGGTCATCAGTCACAAGGACATCAGCGGGACGTCCGGAGGGGAGAAGCTGGGCAGTGCTACGCCTGTATCTCTGCGCAGCCATGGCCGAACTGCCCGATTTACAGTTAGTCACTAGCCCTAACCCCTAACCCCTAACCCCCTCCACTCTGTACTGTGTACCCTCCAACCCCATGTTTACATCATCTGTCCAACATAAAGTACAGCTGTTCCATTGGATGAAAGTTTACAGAGCCTGTGTCCTACAGAAGTGTTTATTACAAAGCCCTGTGTGTGTGTGTGTGTGTGTGTGTGTGTGTGTGTGTGTGTGTTTCTCTCAGGCTCGGCGAGGCAGTGACTCAGAGAGGAGGAGTGTTGACAGCAAAGGAGACTTTGGCATTGGCCGAGCAATCCCTATCAAACAGGTGTGTGTGTGTGTGTGTGTGTGTGTGTGTGTGTGTGTGTGTGTCTAGCACCCCTATGTGACAGCTGTTTGGGTTCTTCATGTTATAGATGTATAGATGTTATTGATGGAACCATAGAACCAATCAGCTTTAAAATAAGGGTTCTTTAGTAAAGGCAAGGGTACTGTATCAAACTGAAGGAACCATTTGCATGTCAGTCAAGTCTCTCTCTCTCTCTCTCTCTCTCTCTCTCTCTCTCTCTCTCTGTCTCTCTCTCTCTCTCTCTCTGTCTCTCTCTCTCTCTCTCTCTCTCTCTCTCTCTCTCTCTCTCTCTCTCTCTGTCTCTCTCTCTCTCTCTCTCTGGTCTCTCTCTCTCTGTCTCTCTCTCTCTCTCTGTCTCTCTCTCTCTCTCTCTCTGTCTCTCTCTCAGAGCATTCTCCTCAAGCGCAGTGGGAATTCTCTCAAACAGGAGTGGAAGAAGAAATATGTGACTCTGTCTAACAATGGGATGCTGTCTTACCACTCCAACGTCAGCGTGAGTCTCACACACACACACACACACACACACACACTGAAGTTCATGTTTGTGTAGACAACGCTGCACAGTAGACCACTGCTGCACCACCCTCTTGGATAAACTGTCCTGCAGGTTCTTGACAGTCATTGGGGGGAGGGGGGATGTGTGTGCTGGGGTCCTTGTCAGTTATTCAAACCCACAGAAAATCTGTCTTTTGGCCTACAGCATGCACAAACCTTTGCATTATAAAAATATTACATTCTAATTGTTATGTTTGTGTGTGTGTTTATTGTTCCTGCTGGTAGGAGTACATGCAGAACATCCATGGGAAGGAGATAGATCTGCTGCGAGTGACAGTGAAGGTTCCAGGGAAGCGTCCCCCCAGGGCAGCCCCATCTGCCGGCCCCCTGCCTGGACACAATGGGTTAGTCCAGGATGTGCCGGGACTAGAGGGGGGTGCAGGTGAGCGAGCAGCTCAGAGTCATTAATCAATTTAAGAAATAATAATTAGTGCTTTAGTGATGGATGGCTGTGTGCCCCATTTCCGCTCTCAGCTGCTGCCTTCCCGAGCGGCCTGTTAACTGTGGACGAGGGAGCCGGAGTGCTCAGTCCTGCAGGTCAACGAGAGGTGCAGCGCTCGTTTACACTGTCCAGTAAAGTCCAGAGTTTTGGTATGTAAACATACCTTTACTCATATTGATGTTATTATCATCCCGATTATTATCATTGTAACTACTAGTAGCAGCAGTAGCAGTAGTAGTAGTAGTAGTTGAGGTAGTAGTTATGGTAGTAGTAGCAGTAGTAGTAGTAGTAGCAGTAGTAGTAGTAGTAGTAGTAGTAGTAGCAGTAGTAGTAGTAGCAGTAGTAGTAGTAGTAGTAGCAGTTAGTAGTAGTAGTAGTAAGTAGTAGTAGCAGTAGTAGTAGTAGTAGTAGCAGTAGCGTAGGTAGTAGTAGTAGCAGTAGTAGTAGTAGTAGTAGTACTAGTAGTAGTAGCAGTAGTAGTAGTAGTAGTAGTAGTAGTAGCAGTAGTAGTAGCAGTAGTAGTAGTAGTAGTAGCAGTAGTAGTAGTAGTAGTAGTAGTAGCAGTAGTAGTAGTAGTAGTAGTAGTAGTAGTAGTAGTAGTAGCAGTAGTAGTAGTAGTAGTAGCAGTAGTAGTAGCAGCAGTAGTAGTAGCAGTAGTAGTAGTAGTAGCAGTAGTAGTAGCAGCAGTAGTAGTAGCAGTAATAGTAGTAGTAGTTATGGTAGTAGTAGCAGTAGTAGTTGAGGTAGTAGTTATGGTAGTAGTAGCAGTAGGTAGTGGTTGTAGTATGCAGTAACAATAGTAGTGTTGGTTTTAGTATTAGTATCATTATTAGTAGCAGTAATATTATGATTGTTATTAATAGTAGTAACAGAAGTAGTAGCAGTAATAATAAAATCATATAAGAGTTATAGATGGTTTCAGTGTGTCAGGGTTATGTGTGGGATCAGACCTGCAGGTTTGCCACATTACAGAGATTGAGGGAGTGCTGAGCCCCCCGCTGATTAAAGACCCCCAGCACGTCTCCGGTGACTGACAGAAGAAGCACCGAGGAAGAAGAGCATGAATCAGAGAGCGGACACCACCATCGGTCAGGCTGAAGGTGAGCACAGCGCTGAGGGTGGGGGTGTGTTCTGTGTGTGTACTGTATTTCTGTATGAATCCTATATTTACCTGCCTGGGGACTGCAGGTGGGCTCAGGTGCACAAGCATCGTTATTATTCGAGATGAACAGCCCCTGAAAACCTACACACACACACACACACACACACACAACAGACAAACAGCAGAGTCTGCTCTAGAAGACCACACCATGGTTCCTAACTGTGGAACTGAGTTCACCTCCACAGTGACCCTGAATACGTTCTGGGTTCTGTCTGTTTTGATGGAGAACACCTCAGAACTGCTGCTGACACTCCCTGGAGAACAGCTGGAAGATCTGAGCACTGAGCACTTCAAAGCGTTTGCTGCTGAAGATGCTGCTGAAGATGCTGCTGAAGATGCTGCTGTCAGTAAGACATCTGTAATCTGGTGCAGATCCAGAAATGGGAAACTGAGCCAGTAGATCAATACTACTCACCCTACCTACTAATTATAGCAGCAGTCAGACACAGGGTATCAGATCCCCCCGAGAGTGTGTGTGTGTGTGTGTGTGTGTTCATCACAGTGCAGTGAAGCAGTGACATCACTGTAGGACCACAGCTCACTTTTAGCAGTTCTGCCCGTTACTGAGGGCAGTGCGTCTCTCCTGCACTGCTTTAAAAGTCCTTTCTTTGTGTTTCTACTTCACTAAATAACATCAAAATAAAAGTCCTGCTGTTACAGTGAGGCTGAGTGGCAGCAGAGACGACAAGTCAGATCTTCATTAAATTTACCCTTCCACTTAAACCATCATCCTGCATCAGCTCCACCTCAAACCAGCAGCTTCAGGATCATGCTGATGCTCCACAGACTGGCTGGAACAGGGAGAAGGGCGTCTCGTCATTCCCACTCCGGGCCGGAGCGCTGCTGCTGCTACTGCACTATGGAGGTTTGGTGGTGGAGCTGCAGGAGGAGAACCTCTCTCCAGAACTGCTGTGTAACGCTGCAGAACCCATAGAGTCATATTAGTGTAAAATCCTGTAGTGTTACTCTACCACCTCCGCCACATGCTGCTAGTGGTGTTATTCTGGGGTCAGATTTTACAGAGCGTGTCCCTGCTTGTGCTGCTGCGTCCACCCCTGTTCTGGGCAGGTCTGGTATTCCTCTCTTTCTCATATTTGTCTCTTTTTGTTTTTCTTCTCCTGATTTTTTCCAGCCAAGCGCAAAATGTGGAAACTGAAAAGCTTCGGTAGCTTAAGAAACATAAACAAGACAGGTAAACCAAAACAGAGGACCGGTCACTCACATAAACACTGAGGGGTCAATCCAGCTTCCTGCTCCAGCTCACTGTTAGTTATTCTTCTACACCTTTCAGCTTCTGTTCCTAACAATGGTAAAAAAACAGTCAGTCAGAGGGAGGGAGTGGGGTTCAGTGTAAAACACTCCTTCTATTGTAGATAAGCTCCCCAGTCAGAGCTGGAGTTCTACAGTGGAGGTTCTAGATAAGCTGCCCCAGTCAGAGCTGGAGTTCTACAGTGGAGGTTCTAGATAAGCTCCCCCCAGTCAGAGCTGGATTTCTACAGTGGAGGTTCTAGATAAGCTCCCCAGTCAGAGCTGGAGTTCTACAGTGGAGGTTCTAGATAAGCTCCCCAGTCAGAGCTGGAGTTCTACGGTGGAGGTTCTAGATAAGTTGCCCCAGTCAGAGCTGGATTTCTACAGTGGAGGTTCTAGATAAGCTCCCTCAGTCAGAGCTGGAGTTCTACAGTGGAGGTGAAGGGAAGCAGACGTCTGAAGCTCTAATAAAAGCTCCTCACAGAAAGTTCTTCACCTAATGGTGATGAAGACGCTGCCTGATGCCTGAGACACGGTTCTACCAGAGTTCTGAGAAGAGCTCGGCTCTAGAACCTGCTTTTAAAATCAGATCATTAAAATGGTGGAGGGATACATGCTGCAGGGTGTAGTGCAGCTACAGAAAGTAGTCCCTAAAGAAAACTGGATTAGTTGAGATCCTCCACTATTTTACCTTCATCATCATCAATTATGGGCTGTATCTGTGTTGTAGTCATGGTGACCGACGCCTGCTTCCATTCACCTCCACTGTAGAGAGATCCTGGACTTTAGTGTTTTCTCTCACCAAAAGGCTCCAGGAGTAGAATCTAACACTTCGGCTCCAGTGCTGATAGATGTTAGATGTTCTGCAGAGGTTCACTGCGGTTCTTGAGCTGCTACTCTGGTTCTTCTACTGGAGGTGATTAGTGGGAAGGTGCTTTTACTGCTGTTGTTACAGTAGATCATTTATTCAGTTTTCTGAGAAGAAGCTGGAAAGACCCCGTAGTGATGACGCATGAGCTGTGCTGTAACTGCTGTGTGTTTGCATGCTGGTACATCTGCTGTAATAACCACCTACGTCACCAGGACTCAGTCTGTGTAACGTCCTGAATTACATCCCATATTAAACGATTCCACGCACAGCCGTTCACACTGCAGTGGAGTTTCTCCCGGTGGGAATTGTCCTGTAACTCTGTCCTGTGAATGTGTTCAGACGATGAGAACTGCGAGTTCCTGATCGTGTCCAGCACTGGGCAGACGTGGCACTTTGAGGCTCAGAGCCAGGAGGAGCGGGATGCCTGGGTTCAGGCCATCGAGAGCCAGATCCTGGCCAGCCTGCAGTCCTGCGAGAGCAGCAGGAACAAGGTAAGAAACATCAGCTGTTGGTTATCCGGGAGGCCTGAGAGCCCTTTAGCAGGGCCGGAGCTGACAGGGGCTCACAGAGGCTGGTGTGGGGTAATGCGCAGAGTGCAGAGGGGGGCGGTCTGCACTGCAGTAGAGGGGTTGTTGTGTCTCAGTGAGTTTCGGGTTCAGACGCTCTTCCGTTTCCCACAGAAAAACACTGTCTGATCTAAAATCAACACAGAATCTCTTAAACATGCTGGCTCACGCATGAGGGGGGCCCTGGGCCTCACTTTGAGAACCTGGGCTTAACGTCTTTACGGACTAAGCTGAAAGTCTCAGATTTAATCTGCTCTCAGAATTACACAGAACTGCAGTACTTACAGCACTTCAGCAACATGTTTGAACTTTTACATTAAAATGTCATTAAATCTACTTTTAACTGAATTGTAAAAATGTTTTCTTTGTATTTTTAAGATTATATTTAAATTCACACAGTTTTTAATGATTTGCTTTAATGTTATATAAATATGTTATATTATCATTATTATTATTAATTAATATTATTATTAATAATAGAATATTCTATAATAAAATAGAACAATGTTAAAAATGGTCATTTAGGTTCTGATCACAGATACAGTCTTCTCTGTTACAGTGCAGCTCTGTACTCATACCTCTGAGTCAGTGTGTGTGTTCCAGATGTGTGTGAGCTGTTTAATGTGTGTGTGTGTGTGTGTGTGTGTGTGTTCTGTAGGCGAGAAGGAACAGCCAGAGTGAGGCAGTGGCCATACAGGCCATTCGTAATGCTAAAGGAAACAGCTTCTGTGTGGACTGTGACGCCCCCAGTGAGTCTCTCTGTCTCTCTCTCTCTGTCTCTCTCTCTCTGTCTCTCTCTCTCTCTCTGTCTCTCCCTCTCTCTCTCTCTCTCTGTCTCTCTCTCTCTCACTCTGTCTCTCTCTCTCTGTCTCTCTCTCTCTCTCTCTCTCTCTCTGTCTCTCTCTCTCTCTCTCACTCTGTCTCTCTCTCTGTCTCTGTCTCTCTGTCTCTCTCTCTCTCTCTCTCTGTCTCTCTCTCTCTCTCTCTCTCTCTCTCTCTCTCTCTCTCTGTCTCTCTCTCTGTCTCTCTCTCTCACTCTGTCTCTCTCTCTCTCTCTCTCTCTCTCTCTGTCTCTCTCTCTGTCTCTCTCTCTCTCACTCTGTCTCTCTCTCTCTCTCTCTCTCTCTCTCTCTCTCTCTCTGTCTCTCTCTCTCTCTGTCTCTCTCTCTCACTCTGTCTCTCTCTGTCTCTCTCTCTCTCTCTCTCTCTCTCTGTCTCTCTCTCTGTCTCTCTCTCTCACTCTGTCTCTCTCTCTCTCTCTCTCTCTCTGTCTCTCTCTCTGTCTCTCTCTCTCACTCTGTCTCTCTCTCTCTCTCTCTCCCTGTCAGTAATTGTCAGTAATTAACAGTGAAAATTACTGACAACTAGTGGAAAGGAGAGGTACTGCAGTTACTACTTAGTGTAGTTCCACAGTGATCACTTAGCGCTGATCTCAGACCTGTCTTCCCCTCACAGGCCCAACGTGGGCGAGTCTGAACCTGGGAGCACTGATCTGCATTGAGTGCTCGGGGATCCACAGGAACTTGGGCACTCACCTGTCCCGCGTGCGCTCCCTGGACCTGGACGACTGGCCCTATGAGCTCACCCTAGTGCTCATCGCCATCGGCAACCACATGGCCAACAGCATCTGGGAGAGCCGAACGCGAGGTCGCCACAAGCCCCGCCCTGATGCTACACGGTGAGCGCTGCCCATTCAGCCAGCAGCAGTTTAGCCACACCCATTCATCCTACAGCAGTTTAGCTCCGCCCATTTAGTTCAACTTAACAGGGACTGCTTTTTGAAGGGGAGCCAATAAGAGCAGAGATCATTTACATATATCAGTCTTAAAGGCAGAGTGTGTTCAATTTCAAGGAATAAAGAATGAATTATGTCCATTTTTGGTTCCCAAAACTAATAAAATATAAAATGAAAAGCTGTAGGATGTGGGTCCTTTAACTCTGTGACCTAAATGTTAATGTCTCTCTGGGTAGTGAGGAGCGGGAGTCGTGGATTCGGGCCAAATATGAGCAGAAGCTATTCTTGGCCCCGCTCTCCACCCTGAATGAGGGCTTGGACGGGTCCCTGTCTGCCCGCCTCTATAAAGCTGTGATGGACAGAGATCTGCCCAGATTCCTCCTCCTGCTGGCCCACAGCACTAAGGAGGAAATCAACGCCCCGTCTCCCTATGTGATGCGCTATGGCAATGGGGCCGTCCACGAATCACTGTCCCCCCTGCATGCTGCCTGTCAAGTGGGAGACGTCGTCATGACACAGCTGCTGATCTGGGTAAGAGCGCAAGAGTCCATTTAGTATCTATTAGCATAGCAACAGTGAGGCTAAGACTGGCCTCAGGCACCAGAATGAAACAGCTGTACCATTTAAGGTGGAATAGAAAGAAACACTTTTCTAGGTTGCTATGGTATCCTAGGTAGATGCTATAGAGTATGCATTTTATTCCAGGTGGTTTCTAGGAGGTTGCTAGATGGATTTTAGATAATCAATGTGGTTCTTCTAACTAGTTGCTATGCCATATGTAATAGTGACTAGGTAGTTGCTATGCTACTCAAACTGGATGTGAGGTGGTTGCTAGAGTGTCTCAGATGGTTGCTAAGATGAATTTTGGTATAGTAATAGTTGCTACGCCATATCTGATTGGTTGCTAAGTGCTTGTTTTACTACTTAAGGTAGTTGCTAGGTGGTTGCTAGGGTGTCCCAGGTGGTTGCTAGGATGTTAGACAGTGGGATTGTAGACAGTTGGTATGGTGCTGCTGATTAGTTGCTCATATCTGATGGTTGTTGTGCTACAAACTACTTGTGGTGATATACCTGATGGTTGCTATGCTATTTAAACTGGTTACTATGTGGTTGCTAGGTGGTTGGCAGGATGGTTTTTACTTTAGGATCACACATAATGTACAAGGGTATTACCTTAGATAGATGTTTTTAGATGGTTGGCATGGTGCTGCTAACTAGCTGCTATGGCATATCTTATGGTTGCTATGAACAGTGTCTCTGTCTCTCTCTGTACAGTACGGTAGTGACGTACGGAGTAGGGATGCCGTGGGTCAGACAGCGGTTGCTATGGCGCGGCGTGCTGGCAGTCAGGTGTGTGTGGACATCCTTCTGCAGCATGGCTGCCCCGCCGAGATCAGCCCCACCACCTCCACCCCTCCAACCACTTCTCCCTCCGGAGCCACCAGCCCCAGCCTGTCCCGCAACAGCAGCTCTGCCAGCCTCAGCCGACCCACCTCCAAAAGACCCCTGTCGTAACGCCGGACCCTGGAGTGGGAGGTGAGACAGGTGAGGTCAGATAAGGTCAGAAATGATGAATTATTAACGAATGATTTATTGATAATTATATTATTATTATTTTTGTTTGTTTTTGTGAAGGGAGCACAGGCAGCAAGGAAGCAGAAGCACCCCGACTCTCTGCATGGCTCTTATTTCGAAAATGGACTGGTGAACCCAATCTCCCCCTCAATCCCATTGCTGTGAGGAGCATTTGATTGCATTCAGCCACATTAGAGAGCATCAGTGAGGTCAAATACTGATGTTGGATGATTAGTTCTGCCACTCAACTCACCCCTCCCAAAGCTATTGGATGGAGCGCCATCATTCCAGAGATCCCCACAGCTCAATGCCAGGGGGGCTTCATAGCCAACACTCGCCGTTGGGCATGGTGACCTTAGATGACCTTAGAGCCCCAGTGCTTTTCAGTGGAGGTTATACAGCTGTGAACACCTGTGTCAGACACCTTAAAGCAGCTGAACTCATGAAAAGGGCTGTCCGAATACTTTTGGACATGAAGAGCGTCATTTATTTAGGCCTCTGCAAAAAGGCACAACGTCTGCGGCCACAAGAAGGACGCTTGAACGTTCTGCCCTCCAGACTGAGGTCAGCACCGCAGAGCCCACCCCGGAACAGAACCGCAAACTGCCCCATCTCCAGCAGCAGCGTGATGTGGTCCCGAGTGAGGTCATCTTAAATACAGTCCGTGAGAGGGGCTGTAGGAATGTTGGAAGCTCAGCATTTCTATCAGTTCCAGTAGTGCATTTAATGATGGCGTAGCTCCACCCACTGGCACAATCACGTTCTCTCACGCAGAACCTGCTCTACAGAACCATGACAGCTCAAATGGTTCCTCTCTACACTGGTAAAAGTAGAAGATCCTTGAGGAACTGTGGAGGAACCTCTTAAGGTGCTTTGGGAAACCTTTAAGAAAAGTTTTTTAGAAGAAAAAGGTTCCTCATAGCACCTTAAGAGGTTCCTCCACAGTTCCTCAAGGATCTTCTACTTTTAGCAGTTTGTGCTGGAATGGTTTTATTAACAGCAACAGAAAGGTTCTTCTATGACACTATGACAACAGTGGAACCCTTTCTGATGCTCATTCAAATGGTTCTTTGAGTTGTCATGGTTCCACCTTCACTAAAAAAACCCTGAAGAACCCTATTTTGAGAACGTAGACCTTTTTCTTGTTTGTTTTTAGTGCAAACAAGCAGCAGACCAATCAGATCTCTTCTCGGGACGAAAACACCTAAAAGAAGAACCACCAACACTGGACTAATCCTACTATATTCTCAAAGGCGTCTGATACAGAGAAAACAGACAGTATTGATTAGATTTAAGGTGATTTCACTCACAGAGGATCAATATCCTGCAGGGTGAGTCTCCTGGTCAGAGAGGAGGTGAAGAGTGGGAGGTTCTCGTTTCCAACAGGGACAAGAAATTGAAAGTCTGGTCAGAACCTCCTTTCTTCTCCAAGACAACAACAACAACAACAACAACAACCACCACCTTCAGAGTAAGCGTAACACGGGAATACTGTGAGAGGATTGTTTATCCCGATTTAATTCTGTGATTTATTTGATGCTCTTTAAAGCTGAGGGCTCCAGAACGGAACAATTGCATTCTGCAGAGGAATCCTGGAGCCTGGAACCGTGTACATACAGAGGAACCCTCCAGAACCCTTGGGTCCAGCTCTGTGATGAAGAGAGAGAGAGAGAGAGAGAGACTACTGATTGTACAGACACACAAACTAGAATAAACACTGTTAGAGTCTGTCGTTATCGATAAGGTATAGTCTATTATTCTGTATGAAGAAAATTATGGGATGCCCTAGAAGTTCTATAAAAGTTCAGGTGTTCATTTTTGACCTGGAATTCCATTTGATGAAGATTTTCATTCCGTTCTTTCATATCTGTCGTACAGAGTGGTTTAGAGGTCTGCGGCGTTCGGTCCGGGACGTTAAAAACGAACGGTTAAGAACCTGATCGGATCAGAAGCGTCGGACACGCCCACGCCTTCAGTTCCTTTGAATGTATTTCAGATCCTGTTCTAAATGCAGTGTTTACTTTCCTGAATGTACGCTTGTATTGTTTGTGCCGTAGGTGGTCGACGCTATGGAAACCGTAAACAGGACGTTGTTTTTATCTCTGAGTGTAAACAGATATAAACGCACGGTAAAGGTAACGGCGCTAAGCTCGGCCTGAGAGCGAAGAGAAGAGTGTTTTAATGGAAGCAGATGGATTTACACTACAGTTCAAAAGTTTGGAATCAGATCAATCCAGTTTAGTTCAAAATACATGAAATAATTCTTAATATTCTAGAACCCGTAAATAGAACTGTAGCAATGAGGATCAGAGCTGCATATGATTACAAACAAACTGTAGTTCTAATAGCATTAATATCCAGTATGAAGTTCTAATAACATTAATATCCAGTATGAAGCTCTAATAGCATTAATATCCAGTATGAAGCTCTAATAACATTAATATCCAGTATGAAGCTCTAACAACATTAATATCCAGTATGAAGCTCTAATAACATTAATATCCAGTATGAAGTTCTAATAGCATTAATATCCAGTATGAAGTTCTAATAACATTAATATCCAGTATGAAGTTCCAGTCAGAACATTTTCCAGAATGAATTTCTATTCAAATGAATTTCCGGAATGAATTTCTAATAGAATTATTATCTTGAATGAAGTTCTAATAAAAATAATTTGAATCCAGAATGTAATTCTAATAATACAAAGATAAGCAGAAAAGCTGTGAAGACGTGAATGTAAATATGAATGTGAAAATTACAATTTATTATTTATCATTTAGGTTTTTGCTCACAGAAAACTTGAATTACTAAATAAAAAGATGATTTGATTAATTCTAATATTAAAATCTACACTGTAGAAGTTTTTAATGTAAATAAAATAATAAGAGATGTGATTGCAGACTTTTGGTCGGTAGTGTAAAACAATGTTGAATATGAATCAGTGTGGTTGGATACAGATGAAGAGGAAGATGAAGAGGAGGATGCTCTTGAATGATGTAGGTCTGAAAGCAGCTCAGATTGTATTTTAGGGTTTTTTTTCTTGCTTCCGGTGAACAGACCTGCGACTTGTCCACCTTCAATATCAGAACCGCTGAAGAACACGGAGCCCGTTTACCCTAACCGGCCCGGCGCTCCATCACTGTCCACCCTGAACTCACTCGGGGTTTGATTGGCAGTTTGAAGGTTTGGAGCGAGTCTTGAAGCAGGACTGCGTTTACCTGTCAGTTCATGTGATGTTGAATTTTTCTACTTTTAACTGCACTTCAAAAGAATAAATCATAAGATATAAAAGATGACACACCAAAAAAATAAATGTTTTATACAAAAAAACCCACAGTGGCTAAAGTGTCCTCTTGGTGTGTGTGTGTTCTCACACAGTACAGTCCTTCCACAGCCAGCTCTGGGTCTAGCGTTAGAGATCAGGTAAAGATCTGATCACCTTTCAGATCTAAAATAAATACAGAAATACAGGACACTGTAAACGGTTCACAGTCTGCAGGACGGCTGGACAGGTAGACAGAGGGACTGAGACTGGGGTCCTCAGCAGAACAGCAGACTAAGGGGCTGCTGTGATGTCAGGACATGTTAACCAGAGCTGGATCTGTAACATATTTGTTGATACTTATAAAACCATCAAAATAACTGTACTGATTCACTGGTTTTGGGCTATGAATCTGTGGAGCTGTGCATTACAACCCTGTAATTAAAGTATATGGCAACAGCAGCAATTTAAATAATATTAATGGATATTAATCCTGTTAAAATTCAAAATAAATACTAAAATGTGTATTCTGAATGAATTTCTAATCATATTCAGCCATAATTAAAATGATTATTTAGAATTAACAATAAAAATAAGTGTTATTGTATAATATGGGTTCCTGGAAGGTCTGACATTCTTAAACTTGTTGTTTTAAAAGATTCTTATTTCTAAAAATTAATAAGTTATAAGCCCGACAGTTTGCTTGGTGTTGAATGACATGAGGTTATTCCAGTCACTGCTGCAGTGGGCGACTGATCAGTGTTTATTAAAATCGGAGTATATCTAAACATGTTCACACGCTCAGACCTATAATTCAGCCTTCTCTAAGAGACACTGAGACAATATTTACAAAGATTGGCATGACTTTATTAAAGGAAGACACAAACTCATACTTCTTAAATACTGGAGGGCTTCTGATTCCAGACTGTGAAACTCTCTAAAGCTGAGCTTTACATTCCCGCAGGTTTCCAAAGCGAAAAGGTGAAAACAGTCTTCTAAGCCGAAGCTGGAAGAAGACTTTAACGTATTAAATCAGTGTCTGAAGGAATGATGTACGTGTGGTCTGGTGTAGGTCCAGTCTGCTCTTCTGTGGTCAGTAATTGGAGCTCCTCACAGTAACGCTGCTTCTGATTTCAGATAAACACTGATTAAAGGTGACCCGTCCTTGCTGTGACACACAGGTCCAGTCATGCTGCTTAGTGTTGAAAGTGTGGACAGTGGTCAGTCTTTTAAGCACCTGTTTTTTACTGCAGAACTGGAATGTTGGTAGGTTTACTGATCCGTGGTGCCCGCTGTTCTTTTGGCCCGTTTTCTCGGGGAGGCTCTCGGGGATGCTTTATCTGGAAGAGAGGACAGTTTCAGGTAGAAATGAGTGTTCGGTCAATTTATATTTATTATTATTATTTTCACTATAATAATAATAATAATAATATTGCTGGGGTGATAGATAGCAAAATCAATCAATCAACCAGGGCAAAAATGGCCACAGGTTTACAAATACATGTTCATTATCTATTTGTGCCAGAGGGGGGCGACAAAACCTTGTGCTGGTACAAACGGATATCTACAGTACGTACACACACACACACACACACACACACACACACACACACACACACACACACACACACACACACACACACACACCTGTGATCTACAGTAATGAGTATATTCATATTTATGGACAACTGTGCCCCAATTTTAGAATTTATCAAAACTACCCATCCCTCAGCCTTACTATTACTATTACTATCATCATTAATATTATTAATTTTTGAAATTGGTGTACCAATGGACCAAGGCTGTGTCTTAATGAATTACTAATTAATAATTAATGAACAAGCTCATGTTGTGCTGGGTCTGGTGTGCAGGGAAGGGAGTAGGGGAAACAGAGCTGGGACCAGGATCCGCTGCCCTGAAAGTAAGGTATAAGAGTGGAGATGGAACTCACTCATGACGTTGAGGGTCTCCTGGGGGATCCAGCTGATGTCCACGTCGTTCATGCCGCCGGTGCCCGTCTCAACCTTCCCTGGAATTCGTTTCCTCTGGAAAGCGGAGGTGAGCGGTCAGTGAAGATCACAGCTCTCACAACAGCTCTTACAAATACAGAGTTACAATAATGACAACAATCACTCAGAGGTACATACGGTTCGGGACTCGAGGACCTGGTACATCCCAAAGAGCATCAGAGCCACCAGTCCACCCAGGAAGATGTACATAAACATTCTGAAACAGACACAGAGGTTCTCCCGTTACCCCAGAGCTGAACGTCTCGACAACAGGCTGAATCACTATAGGCTCAGTTCATACACAGAGAAAGCCAGCCAGACTTACGTTTCTCCATCCAGGCCCTCGTCCAGTTCGATGATGGTCACAGTCTGGTTGTAGACAGCGCTCTGAAAAGCATTACCCTGAGAGGAGAAACCAGTGAAAGTGGTTAGCTGTGATACTTTAGTGGGAGTAGATTAATATAATATAAACTGAGGATTTCACAATGATATCCATTATTATCCCAAATAAACCACATTTATGTACATTTATTGCTCTTTTGCAGTTAGTTAGATTTTCCCTAAATTAGATTTTTTTGTCATCTGTTTTCACATCTGTGCTGAAAACTTTCCAAATCACGGTGCAAAAACCCAAAATACAGATCGTATCATTAAGTCTGGGTACCGTTACACTCCTGCTCTTATTTACCTCACTGTCCTGGTAGTTCAGCAGAATGACCAGCCCGAAAGGACGGCCGGCCATCGGCTGAGCCGGGATGAAGGAATACTCGAAGGAGGCCTGTTTCTCAGGCTTGATCACCGTGTCCAGGGGTAGGGCTGTGAACTGGAGAGGTCAGAAGTATTCAGACAGATCAGATTCAAGAGCAAATCACGGTTTCAGTGACTGAGACATGATAAACTGATTAAAGCTAAAACCGCAGGCTGCTCTTATTTTAATAAGCTGTTTAAGCTCAGATCTGCTGTTTATACTGAATCTGTTCTCTATGGTCCTCAGCTGTGTTGTACTGACACTGAGACCCGTTATAACAGAGTGGTACTGATGTGCAGATTTCTGCTATAATGATAGAGTCATTTGTTCTGGATTTGATGGGTCGATTTGTTCGAGACAAACTTTCAAAATTCCCACAGATAGCCTGGACACTCATGTCAGCGTTGCTGCGTCCAGCTGTTGTTTAACCCCATCTCAGCAGCTGAGGCTATATTCATGGCTAAATCCAGATCATTAGTAGAGACACTTACATATGTCAGGATTCAAACTTCCAGTTAATGCCAGATAGAATAGCATTAGTCTGCTAGACTGAGTGGCGAGAGGCACTTACAAAAACCCGCTTTTTTTATTCACTCATCGGACCTCAGGACTGCCCCAATTTAGACTCTCTTATACTCACTAAGACCTTATGTAAGGTGTTGTTACTACAGGACTATTGGGAGCTCTCAGTTCAGCCAATTGTAGAAAGCAATTCACTCAGGAAATATATATATGTATATATAACCCAGCAGATTTAATACATTTGCAGAACCTGCCCCTGAGTAGGGCTTAAATTCTGAGTCATATTAGTGTAAAATCCTGTAGTTTTACTCTACTGCCTCAGCCCACATGCTGCTCTACCTTCAGATCAAGCTTCTGAAACTTTCACACTGTCCAGAAATGCATGTGTATAGTTGTCCATGAGGGGGCGCTTAAAGCATGATTTGTATTTACAGTAGTGGAGTAAACAGTAGAAGTAGAAACACCAGTTCAGCACATTCACTGCGTTATTTACTGAGTGCTTGGACTCACGTTCTGAATGTAGAACTGGTAGTCCTGAGGGTAACGGAAGGAGGCTTCCAGAGACTGCACTGTGAAATCCTGGCTGCCCTTATTGGTGAATCCCACCAGAAACTTCACAATCTCATTGGCGGGAAACTCTGCAGAAACAGAACCCAGAAAGGAGAAGTGAGAAGAAACAGTGAGAACACAGCACTGACTAAACAGATTTCCTGATTTCAGATTTTATTTTGATATTATTTAGATTTCAACCTTCGCCGGTCACGAAGATGATGGTCGTGTCTGCGTCGGGGTGGGACGTTACATCGGCGGACTGAGAATCTTCATCCAGGTCCTCCGCATCTTCTGCGTCCTTGGGGAGGAAAGTTATAGCACTGTTAACGTCTGCAGAGCTCACACACAGAAACTACGCTTGTTTAAAACTGTAACTGGAGTTACAAATAGATAGACTATATGGACAAAAGTATTGGGACACTGGAGGAGTTTCTCCTGCTTTTGTTGGAGTAACTGTCTCTAACATCCAGTGAAGAAGACTTTCTACTAGATTCTGGAGGAACATTGCTGTGAAGATTTGATTGCATTCAGCAACAAGTAATGTCAGCCCACGCCTGGCATTATTAGGCAGCATGGAGCCAATAGGGTAATGATGTTGATCTGCTCCAGAGAGTCCTATTCTATTGGCATTACTTCTTCTCTACAGGGACTAGACAAGCTGTGTGTGCATTTGCACATCTGTGTCAGCAATGGGTGTAACTTTTAAGTAGTTGAATGCATTCATTAGAAGGGATTTCCACAAATATTTGGACATAGAGTATTTTTTATATATCTGCTTTAGCCAGAAATGCTTTTTGAATGAAGCACAGTACAGGGCAGCCTATCAGAATCGAGATAATTTACATATAATACATTAACATACATACAAGTATTTTTTGTACCATTAATTTGGAAAGAAACAATGACTGAGCAGCTTAAACGTCCAAATACTTTTTGTCTATATAGTGTATAAAGCCATAGACTTTAATTAAACAAACCACACCAAAGTAAAATATGAGCTTTAACTATTCATTTAAAAAGGATTAGTGATTAATTTACTGCCTATTGTATTATCACCCCTATCAGCTCCTCATCATCATCCTATCAACAGATCAATACTGCCCCCTCACCCCCCGCTCAATCAGCATCTCTTACTCTGTCTCCCGTCTGAGTTTCTTCCACCAGTACTTCATCTTCCTCTTCTTCCTCCTCCTCCTCCTCCTCTACTGCTGCGTCCGCACCATCGTCCGCTGGCTCGGGGTCTGACTGTGCGAACGCTCCTCCTGTAAGAACAGAAATCACACCAGGTTTAAGATCACCTGTGAGTTTATCATACACACCTGAAACCCCCCCCAGTCCAGGTGGTCTGTCTCATGTACAGGCCTGAGGATGACCTTTCAAATACTGACTACGTCTATATGTAAAACTAATTTATCTTTCTTTACGGACAGGTAAACAGTATGCACATGTACATTTTTACGCATTTATTTATACATAACTATTCATCCTATTATTTTGCTTATTTTATTGTAATGTTATATTGTTTACGTTTTGCAGAAACACACACTCCCTGGTGTATTAGGGTTATTTCTAATGCTATATACAGATATATGGTCTTACATAATCATTATGGGTGCCCAAGACCTGCCTGGAGATTTAACAAATACAAACAAATAATGAAATGTACTAGAATAGGTTTGTGGATTATGCATAAACTATGTATAAATGTAGTGATATAATCATTTGAACCCCAAATTGTATTTTTTAAAAGTGTATTAATTTAATAGATAGTAATGTTTTGATGGTGGGATGGGATGCAGGTTACGTAAGGCAGAAACACACATTTAACCATAATAAAAGTATAAATAATAAAATAATAATTATTATTATTATTATAATAATTCTGCTGTTATTTTTTTATATTAAACTAAAATAATAAAGTTAATAAATGCATTAAACTGGTTGAAAGTTAGGCTCCAGTTTAGAGGAGCTCACTGGGACAGTTAGGACACGTCACCGAAGAGACGATAGGTAGAGCTGAGCTGGACCTTCGTTCATTAAAATATCTTAAATATTACGTGAAAATATTAAATTTAATGCCACATTTTAGATTTCTGTTTGTTTTAAGTGATACAGGAGGTGAATAAAGCTGGTAAAAACACACTTAAACCGGAAAAAATCACAAAAACGTCGCTTTTTCGAATTGTCCGTTCCACCTTAAATGGTGCAGCAGTTGCATTCTGGCGCCTGAGGCGCCAGAATGCAACTGCTGCACCATTTAAGGTGGAACGGACAATTCGAAAAAGCTACCAACTTTAACTTTTTAAATCTGCGCCATAAACGTACAGAAATAGCTATAATGACTCAAACACACATTTAAAGTCAGAAAACCCAACAAAAAACTCAAAACAACCGGAAAACGTTATGCCACGTCAGTAATAACGTTAGTGAGTCTGTTCTGTGCGCCGCGCCGTGAATCATAAGCGGAGTTACGGAATTTCCGAATCCACAAAACCACTCACCGTTAGAAATAAGCCCACATGGAAAAGCCAGCAGGAACAACAGCAGTAATTTGGATCCGAATTGAAGCATTTTGCAGCGGCAGGGTCTGCAACTCCGTCCCCGATCAGAAAGAGAAAGAGTAGTAGAGGAAGGTCTGGATGGAGGTCTATTAGGAACGCCCTGCTTGCTCTTACGCAAATGACGTAGATCTTAAAAAGTGGGGTAAGTTGATCCAAAGCCTGGAAAGTTGGTGTTTATGCATAAATCTGACCTGTAATGTGGTCAGATATTTATCTGTGTACTTAAACTAGTCAATAAGAAACTATATAAGCAGTATTTTTATTTATTTATTTGGTTAGTAAAATTATCCAACGTTAAATTATAGATTCGTTGCAAAAAAAGGCTTAGGTTAATCCTAAAAAATGGGGTGAGGTGACCCAAACCCATATAGATGACCAATAAAAAGTATTTCTGCATAAAAGTGAAATACTTAAATTAAAATGAATCCCAATTAAATTAATGACACAAATATTATAGGTTAATATTTATTTATTTATTGACCACACATGTATTGTTTTTGTGTAATTTTCATGTCTAAATAAGAATAATGTCTAAATAATTGCATTGTTTTATTTATTCATTTTAATCATTTAATTCCATTAAATTTAGTTTTTATTAAATTTGTATTATGTCTACACTGTTTTATTTTCTGAAGTATCTTTTATATAAAGCACTTTAAGCTGCATTTTAATGTGTTGTTATTGTTATTCTTTTTATTATTATTATTATTATTATTACAACATGAAATATCTTTTTTGATTGTTTTGGTGGTGAAAAAATGAATGCTGCACTCTAACATCAGTGTCTGTTCCAGCTGTTAAACATGGGGGCGGTAGTTTCACGGTTTGGGGCTGCTTTACTGCCTTCCAGGGCCAGGGCGTGTTATTGATGGATGTATGAATTCCAGACAGGACCAGCAGATTCAGGGTGTCTGCTTGTGAAATGAAGCTTAATTGTATTGTCATGCACCAAGACAATGACCCTGTGCTACGAGTAATTTTACAAAAAAATATTAATTTCTTTCATGTGTCTTTCAAGTTTATTTATATTATTTAAATAAAATCCTCAGTTTCTAGTGTATTTTGTTTTTCTAAAGCACTTTGTTTTTTAAGTCAATAAATAAAGTGAATTTTTATTATATTAACTGATGTTATCTCAGATAATGCTAAGAGCTGATATTGTTATTTTAATAGTATTACAGTACAGGAGCTGAGAGCATCTCACCGTGGCCTGCAGGAGAGGTGAAGTTCAGGCTGCACGCAGCAGATTTCCTCCTGGGTGTAAATGTCTGATTGGAAGGGAAGTGGTTTCTGCAGAGCTGCTCTGCTGATTTGTGTCATGGCACTGCATCCTGCAGCTGAAGCTCTGATCTGATCTGGGACTGTTAGCGCCTCGCTCTCTCACCCTCCATCCTCCTCTCACAGCACAGCGTTAGTGTGCTCCTTACACTGCTGTGTATTCAGATGATCATCACGTCTCTCAGCTTTGGGCACGATGAGCAACTGCAGCAGCCAGACGAGCGGTGAGCGGCTCCCTGCCTCTTCAGTTTCTTCATCTCTCTCTTTAATTCGTATTAAAACAGAATCAGTTTTGTGTAATAAAGTGGTTTAGTTTAAATGCGTATGTGTGTTTCTAGGCCTTGGTGATCTCTACGGTTCCCATGAGCTGTGGGTTCTTTTTGGAGTGGTCAGCGGGGTGCTGGTCTTCTCTCTGTGCTGGAATATTCTCTGCTGTGTCCAAAAACACTGGACAGGTAAGATATGTTAGCTGGTCTATTAGAATAATTATTATTATTGTTAATTATTAAAAAACACCAGACCTCCTAAAATCCTCCCAGAGTGGTCAAATCGCAAACTTCATGTCTTCTTTTTTCAGTCTCAGATTTCTATTTTTTTAAATGTTTAAAAACACGACTTATGCAAGTTATAAACTGACCATAACAGAAGGCTTTTCAGGATCCAGATGAAGCCTTTAAGCATCCAAATGATTCTTTGAGTCGTGGTGTTGAGTTCAGTCGAAATGGCGCTGGGTTAAAAAGAACCCAGAGCCGTTTACTACAACCCGGCTCTGATCACTGTATCACAGAACACAGGCTGTGGTGAATTATCACAGTATCTCAGGCTCATTATCACAGTATCTCAGGCTCATTATCACAGTATCTCAGTATTTTTGTTCTCTTAATAAATTCAGTCTTTATTAGTCTAACCAGCAGAGCTCAAACATGACCATCTGTTTTTCCAGCCTGTGAAGAGAAGGCGAATAAAATTAGAAAATATACTTTTAATAACAAAATATATAAAATAATTTTCTCCTCAGAAACATCTTCTTCTCTGGCGTAATCTAGGAACCCAAACAGGAGAGCAGTGATAGAAAGTCTGGCTAGTCAAACTAGGTCTGTTTGGAAAGCTAGCTAGCGTAGATTAGCTTAGTAGCTATTATTATTATTATTATTATTATTATTATTATTAAAATTATTACACACACAAAATAACATTTTACTCAGATTTAACGTTAGCTAGACATGGGCTACAACTACCCGAACCTCTCAGTAAAACAGTGGAAATAAAAATAGCAAATATCAAACATCAGTCTCACGTCAACAGGTCAGATCATGAAGTTTTAATACAGTTTTTAAATAAAATAAAAACACATTAATTAGTTATTAGTAGAGTAAACAGTAAAAGTCTATATTTTGTGGAGGTTTACAGACTGGTTGTCAGTCGTGACTCGGTGCTGCCGCCTGAGGAGAAGCTGTTACCCGACTCTGATCTGATCAGGTTCTGCTAATTATTCCGACTCTTTCAGGTATTAATTAATGCTGATAATTAACTCATCAGCTGGATTATGTTATAGTAACAGCACTGAACTATAGTCCACTGTACTAGTTCACTAAGGAACCCTAAAAGAACCCCCGTTTTCAGGGTTCCATGTCAGGGCCCAGTCACTGTGTGTTACACTGTGTGTAAGTGTAATTAGTGTGTGTTTATGTAATGTTTCATAATTAAATGCACATCTGGATGAACTAGTTTTTTCAGTGCACACTTAATAAAAGGTACACCCGCTGAGTCTGGAACCCTTGAGGGGACGTCTACCGTACCGTCAGTTAGAGAACACGCCGCCCTGCAGCTGCTGTTGTTTAAAAGCCTAATTGTCTCTCTGTCCGACTCTGTGTCCGACTCTGTGTCTGACTCTGTGTCTGACTCTATCAGACTTTTTAATTTTAATTTTAATACCTAAACCAGTACAGAAGTGCTCCTTAGCCATGCAGAAGTGACCATAGTGTCCGTCAGACCTGATGGAGGATAGGTCACTAGGCCGTAGGGTGTGTGTTGTATGGTGGGGTGGATTAACACTGTCTGTGCTGTTGGGGTTAGATGTTTGTGATGCGGGTTCAGGAGTGTTCTGATATAGATGTGGTGATTGTAGGTGAGAGTGTGTTGTTGTGGTGGGAGTGTTCCCCTAAAGATCCTGTATTGAGAGTGTGTGTGTGTGTGTGTGTGTGTGCGTGTGTATCGGAGGTCGCTGTGCTGTTTACATTTGAACTCAGTTTGATGTTTATAAATGACGGTACTAACTGTAAACATTTATAGAGTTTAAAACCATTTACAAACACATTTATACTTTATACAAACATTTAAAAGAATCACGTTTATTATTATTATTATAATTATTAATAATAATAAAACTGATTACTCAGTAATTCTGTATATATTTTATAGACAGTGTATACTGTATATATGTGCATATTTTATAATAAAAGACTACTACACTGTATTTTTATGAAAATATATAATATAGAAATATAAATAACTATACTACTGAAGTTCTTTAGTGTAAGATATACACTATTTCTATTTTATTATTATATTTAATTATGAAATACTGTATAGACGGTATATACTTTAATAATATGTTGTTATATAGTACAAATGTATATAATATATGTGTGTATGTATAAATATACATAAATATAATTGATAATTATTCTATTGATAATAATCTATCATTTTTATATAGTATGAGTTGTTTGCAGGCTTCGTCGGGAACAGACTGTTGGGTTTTGTTTATTCTGGGGTTTGTTTGTTTTCAGCACGGGGGAAGGCCTTTCTGCCTCGCTTCAGAAGGAGGTACGCCACACACACACACACACACACACACACACACACACACACACAGTGATGACAAATGAAAAATGTGCTTCCTGTACTTTAATGTTTGAAACAGAATATTGATGCTTTTCTAAATTCTGTTGTTTGTTTATTGTTTGTTGTTTATTGTTTGTTTGTTTGGTGTCCCGCTTCTCAGCATCAGCCTGAAACGCAGCGAGATGGAGGACAACCCCATCTATGGAAACATTACCTACACACACGCCAGTAAGCCCATTGCACACGCCTACATACACACACACACACAAATTACAGACTCCTTACAGTAATGGTGATAGGAACCGGCCGTTGCCATGACTACAACACAGATGATTTTCTTTAGGGACTACTTTTTGATATGCGGTTGATATGCGGAAGCCGAACTCTTCTCAGAACTCTGGTAGAACCGTGTCTCAGGCATCAGGCAGCGTCTTCATCACCATTAGGTGAAGAACTTTCTGTGAGGAGCTTTTATTAGAGCTTCAGACGTCTGCTTCCCTTCTCCTCCACTGTAGAACTCCAGCTCTGACTGGGGGAGGTTATCTAGAACCTCCACTGTAGAACTCCAGCTCTGACTGGGGGAGATTATCTAGAAACGAACACTTCACACCAAACCCACTAAACCCCCCAAACCTCCTGTTTGACCTGTAGAACAGATCTGACTGGGGGAGGCTGTCTAGAACATGCTGAATGGGTGGAGTAACACAATAATAATAATAATAATAATAATATCTGTTTGTTTCTTTGCCTCAGGAGATCGCAGTGAAGAACGTCCCTCGCAGGTAGAACTTCCAGTCTTTTATATTTTATTATAATAAGTGTTTAAGTGTTGTTTATGTTTATGTTTACTCTCAGGGTCCGTTTCCTAGATGGGGATTAAGCTTAGTCCTGAACCACACAGCATTCTGAGCAGTGAAGTCCAGGATTAGGCTCAGTGCTAGTCCTCATGTTCTAACACAGTGATTAGGGTGACTTTACTGTTGGACTCATCATAGTTACTAAAAGAGAGGATTAGTGACACAGACTGAGATCAGAGGTGAGGAGTGTCCTAACTCGTCCTGCGGTGAAAGAGAAGCATCTTTCCTAAACACAGTTTTAGTAGAACAACAGCAACAGCGCTCCACTTCTAAAGTAATGAGTAACTTCTAGAACCACAGTGAGCGTCTAAGAACATCCCACATCTTCTAGTGAAGCAGCTGCGAAGCTGATACGGGCTTCTAATTTAAAATAAAGGGGTTTTCACTTCAACTGAGCGGAGCTGATGTGTGAGACTCTACAGCGCTGACGCTCTGAATGAGAGGTGACAGGACTGAGGAGAAAGGAGATCCCTGTTCTCAGAACAGTCAGGAAAGAACACACCTGAGCTGTTAGGGAGGGAGGGTAGTTCATGAGGCAGGTATCACATGGTCTCCTCTCTAATTCTGCAGGCTGGCATTAACACCCTGTGAGCTTGATAAGTTCACCTAAACCTTAAGCCCTTTCTAAATCATTTAAATCAATTAGGTTAAGCCTTGCAGAACAAATTACAAAGTTTAAGTTGATTGTACTTAAAACTCAGGTTAGAATGTTAATACTTTAACTGAATATTTTCTAGAGACCTGATTTCATAATCTCAACTCAAAGTGGAATAATCTTCATTTTTAAATAATGTTCTAGTCTTTAATTCCCAAATTTAATTTTATTAATCTGCCAAAACACTGACAGTATTATCTTGTAGTAAAGTGTAGTGAACACTGCGGCACTCCGCCAGCACAGACGACAGAAACCATTATAAAGAAAAACAAATAAATGGACACCCAAGAGAATGTGGCCTGTGTGGAATGACTACACACTGTCAGTGTGGGGTATAGAGGAAAGACACGCCCAGTATGCAAATATATGGTGTCAAGAGCCAATGGGAAAGGTGTGAGATTTACTCACCAGGGTTGCACTGCCAAAACATAAGGTACACCCTAAACATCAACAGTACAGCCCAGTTCACTCAGTCAGTTTAACTCAACCGCTTACATTCACATGAACTCAAAATCCGCCAAACGTTGAGCGTGAATGAACTGAGAGTGTGTTTGAGTACGTGGCTCAGTCATCTTTACTGGTCCCACATTTCTGTAGCACTTCTGTTAATTAGGTCATTAGGACGTGCAGTAAGAGTTTCACAGTGTTCGCTTCCGTGTGTCTGTGGTTTGTTCAGGCGCCCTCTACTGGACGAGAGTGTTATGCTAACCTGACCCTGAAAGTTCCCAAAGTACCTTCAGGCCGAAGTTCTCCAGCTCCTCAGATTCAGTACTCAGACGTGATGACTGTTTCTCAGGCTCCAGTAGAGCCGGAACACGATGAAGAAGAGAACCTGATGGAGAAGGACACGTGCTCCCTGATCTCTGACCTCTATGCCTCGGTGGACACTGAACACATCAAGACCAAGAAGCAGGACAACAACGAGCCGTACGCCAACCATATCTGAGGACCTCACGTCAGACCAGAGAGACAGGATAGCAACGTTATCTAACCTCACTGTTCCAGTCCTGCAGTCCTCATTAATGTGTCCCTGTCAGGGCTAGGGGGCGGTACAGTGTCCCATTTCTCATGTTGCCCTCCGGAGGGGTGCTCACAAGTGCCCTCAGCGTGCCCTTTGATGAGTGGCAGAACCTCACTGTGTTTCCCACTGATCCCCGGATTTATAAACTGCAGGATACGTATTCCTGGGACTTTCACTCGGTCTCACACCTTCCTGTTTAGTTTCTGTAAATCCCTGAGGGTGAGAGCACTTCTCCTGTACGGCTGAAGTACTGCCATATCAGACTACACACATAAACAGGCTTTATCATTATGTATATTCATATTTCTACATATTTCTACAGTAAAAAAACAATAAAAATGTGGACATAAGCTGAATATGAAAGCCTCTGCATTATTATACACACTACACTATACACACTCTACTATACACACTACACTATACCATACACACTACACTATACACACTACACTATAAACACTACACTATACACACTATACTATACACACTACACTATACACACTACACTATACACACTATACTATACACACTACACTATACACACTACACTATACACACTATACACACTATACTATACACACTACACTACACATACTATACCATTCACACTACACTATACACACTATACTATACACACTACACTATACCATACACACTACACTATACACACTACACTATAAACACTATACTATACACACTACACTATACACACTACACTATACACACTATACTATACACACTACACTACACATACTATACCATTCAAACTACACTATACACACTATACTATACACACTACACTATACATACTATACTATACACACTACACTATACCATACACACTACACTATACACACTACACTATAAACACTATACTATACACACTATACTATACACACTACACTATACCATACACACTACACTATACACACTACACTACACTATACACACTACACTACACTATACATACTATACCATACACACTACACTACACTATACACACTACATTATACTCTACACACTACACTACACTATACATACTATACCATACACACTACACTACACTATACATACTATACTATACACACCACACTATACCATACACACTACACTACACTATACATACTATACTATACACACCACACTATACCATACACACTACACTACACTATACACCATACACACTAGACTATACATACTATACTATACACACTACACTACACTATACATACAATACACACTACACTATACTATACACACTACACTATACATACTATACTATACATACTATACTGTAAACACTACACTACACTACACTATACATACTATACTATACGCACTACACTACATTATACACACTACACTACACAATACATACTATACTATACACACTACACTATACATACTATACTATACACACTACACTATACCATTCACACTACACTATACACACTACACTATAAACACTATACTATACACACTATACTATACACACTACACTATACCATACACACTATACTATACACACTACACTACACTATACACACTACACTACACTATACATACTATACCATACACACTACACTACACTATACACACTACATTATACTCTACACACTAAACTACACTATACATACTATACCATACACACTACACTACACTATACATACTATACTATACACACCACACTATATCATACACACTACACTACACTATACACACTAGACTATACACCATACACACTAGACTATACATACTATACTATACACACTACACTACACTATACATACAATACACACTACACTATACTATACACACTACACTATACATACTATACTATACATACTATACTGTAAACACTACACTACACTATACATACTATACTATACGCACTACACTACATTATACACACTACACTACACAATACATACTATACTATACACACTACACTACACTATACATACTATACCATACACACTACACTACACTATACATACTATACTATACACACCACACTATACCATACACACTACACTACACTATACACACTAGACTATACACCATACACACTAGACTATACATACTATACTATACACACTACACTACACTATACATACAATACACACTACACTATACTATACACACTACACTATACATACTATACTATACATACTATACTGTAAACACTACACTACACTATACATACTATACTATACGCACTACACTACATTATACACACTACACTACACAATACATACTATACTATACACACTACACTACACTATACATACTATACTATACACACTACACTACACTATACATACTACACTACACTATACATACTATACTATACACACTACACTACACTATACATACTATACTATACACACTACACTATACTATACATACTGTACATTCTATTTATACTACACTGCACAAACTGTACAGACATACTATATACACACTCCATTATACATACTTCACTAAACACACTATACATACTATACTACACATACTACACTATACTGTGGAGCAGTGGAAAAAACTGTGCTCTCTGGAATGATGGTGGAGGAGCTCCATCCAGTACTTTTGGGATGAGTTGGGGGTGATGAGGTGGGGTGGTGATCATCATCCAACATCAAATCCTCACAGCAATGCTCCTCCTCCAGAATCTAGTCGAAAGCCTCCTTCAGTTATTGACAAAAGCAGGAACTCTTTTTAATACCCTTAATTTCTGAAGAACAAAAATGAATGAGCAGGTGTCCCAATACTTTTGTCCATGTTGTGTATGAGAACACTATCCGCCCCCCCCCCCCCCCACCCTCCCGCCCACCTGGCCGAATGACGTCAGAGGGTACTCCCGAAATGCCTTGCGCTGCCAACGTAGCAAACCGAGCCCCGCAGAACCGGAGAACCTTCGTTCTTTGCGCTCGCTGTGGTTCTGTGTCGTGGTTCTTTGGAGGCCGGAGTGATCGGTTCTGGTCAGTAGAGAACTTTAGGTGTTAAGCTGGGCCTTTAAACAGCGGCTGGTCGAGCTTTAGCTTCTGCTACTGAAAACAGACCCGGTTTCACTGAGCTTTAGCATTTAGCTAGCACCCTCGGACACAGGTAAGCGGGGTTTCTTGTATATCTGTTATTATTATTGTTATTATTTGATGTATTTTGTTAGATATTATCTAAGGTAGCTTTAGGTTATGTTGCTAAAGTTTTAGGAATGTGTTTAAAACTCTACAGGCTGTCGAAACCTTCTTGTCACCGTTAGCTATTCTCGATAGCTTGCAACTCTCCGTTCCACCTTAAATGGTGCGGCAGTTACATTAGGGCGCCTCAGGCGCCCTAATGTAACTGCCGCACCATTTAAGGTGGAACGGAGAGTTACAATTTGAACCTATCGAAAATGAATTAAATGTGTAATTATTTTAAGTCAACACATTTTTATTATTTTTAATGCAGTTCTTCCTTAAACTGCCTCGAACCGAATCATTTTCCAAGTATTTCTTAAAAAAAGAACCCCAATATAATTCAGTAAACAACATACAGCCCAGCTTCTCCCTTTAAACCCGTCTACAGGTGATGCTGTCAGTATTTCTGCAGACAGTGCATTACATGTAGTCTCTGGGAAGCAGTGTGTGAAGCCTTTAGCTTTTAATTTATTTATTTCATTAGAAATATTATTCACATTAGATGCATATAATCGTGATTTACCATGCCAAGCAGTCCCTATAGTATCCCAGGTGGTTGCTTTGGTATCCCACATGGATGAAAGGGTGGGACACCTGTGCAGATTTCAAGAAGACAATAGAGGGGTGCACAGACGTCTGTTCCTATGGTAGAGAATCATATCTTAAAACGGCTGCAGTGCAGAAAATGTGTGTAGATTTTGCAAAAGGAGGAAAAAATGTCATATAAATGCAATAACTAGTAATGCAGAAGTGTTCGTGGGAGAACTTATTGTAATTATTGCATGTTGCGTTTTTCTTTCAGACAGGATGGCAAGTCCCCGGACCAGGCGCGTCCTGAAGGAAGTCAGGACTGACGATGGGAATAACGTGTGTATTTATGGATTTTAGATAAATGGTCATTAACGGTCATCAGAGAAACGTCAGCGTGGTGACTTGCCATCTCTCCCTCTTCCTTTGTCTCTCAGGTGTGTTTTGAGTGTGGTGCGTTTAATCCGCAGTGGGTGAGCGTGACCTATGGAATATGGATTTGTCTGGAATGTTCGGGAAAGCACAGGGGTCTCGGTGTCCATCTCAGGTGAGTCGCCCCCCAGGAATCTGAGTTGGTGCCCTGGAAGTAATGCTGTGTTCCCTGTGTGTTTGTATAGAGACACCACCGCTTTCTGAATCTCGGCATTTCTGCAGAGCTCACTCTGCTTATACGCTATATGTCCAAATATTTGTGGACACCCCGTCTAACGAATGCACGCACACACAGCTGGTCTAGTCCCTGTAGAGAAGAAGTACTGCCAATAGAATAAATAGGACTCTCTGGAGCAGATCATCAACATCATGACCCTATTGGCTCCATGCTGCCTAATGCCAGGCGTGGGCTAGAGGGGTATAAAGCCCCCCAGCATTAAACTGTGGCTCAGTGGAAGAACTGTGTTCTCTGGAATGATGGTGGTGGAGCTCCATCCAGTACTTTTGGGATGAGTCCAGCAGCCCTAACCTCCTTAATGTTCTTGTCACAGAATGTAATCAAATCCTCACAGCAGTGTTACTCCAAAATCTAGTAGAAAGCCTTCTCTGGAGCGGTGCTCCAAGCTAAATTTGGTCTTTTACTTATCAGCTTCTTATTGAAATCGCCAGTTTCATCTTATATAAAGCTACTGTTCTTTTTCTTTTTCTTTATCCCAGCTTTGTGCGGTCAGTTTCGATGGACAAGTGGAAGGATATAGAGCTGGAGAAGATGAAGGCTGGGGGAAATGAGAAATTTCGCTTATTCCTGGAACTCCAGGATGACTACGACCCCAACTGGACTTTGCAAGAGAAATACAACAGCAAGGCTGCGGCTCTGTTTAGAGACAAGGTGAGTGTTTATCTGTCATACACACATTCAGCTCTCAGACAGGGGTGTGTGTGTGTGTGTGTGTGTGTGTGTGTGTGTGTGTGTGTGTGTGTGTGTGTGTGTGTGTGTGTGTGTGTGAATCAAACTGGAAGTGTGCAGTGTGTGTAATATGTGTGTGTGTGCGCGTGTGTGCGCGTGTGTGCGCGTGTGTGCGCGTGTGTGCGCGTGTGTGCGCGTGTGTGCGCGTGCGTGTGTGCGTGTGTGTGCGTGTGTGTGCGTGTGTGTGCGTGTGTGTGCGTGCGTGTGTGTGCGTGCGTGTGTGTGTGTGTGTGTATACCTCAGGTGGCCACTCTAGCTGAGGGAAAGGAATGGTCCATTGAGAATTCTTCTGCTAAGGACTGGACTCCTCCCCAACCAAAGACTGGACTCTCCTCCTCTCACCGGTAAGAAGCCTGTTCACCTGTCTTTCAGGTGTGAATTGTTAAGTAGGGATGTCCCATGATATTGATTACCTTTGCCTTATACGAAAATGATAATGTGCACGTATCTGTCACTGCACTATGTACAGCGAAATGTGTCCTCTGCATTTGACCCATCTGTGGTAGTGAATCACAGTTATCACACAGTGCTATTAGCTTAATGCTGGACTGTCTGACGTTGCAGGAGCAGTGCTGGTGCAGCACAGCATTCCTCACACTCCGACAAGGCGTTTGAAGACTGGCTCAGCGATGACGTCAACTCCTACCAGAGGTGGGTTTGGTTTATTGGACGTGTAGACTCTGTTATCAGCTAAAGATCGAGCTGTAATCAGTCTGCTCTCTCTACACTCTCTTGAAAGTTTGCGACGAGGCAGATCATTGTTGGTGAAATGACAGTCAATAGTGAGACACTGTGTAATATTTACTAATCAACAAATAACAATCTTAATATTTTCTTGTTAAAATTGGATTTCATCCTCCACTTAGATGCAGTCATTTGTTCATAATGTTTTAGAGTTTAGTAAAGAAATTAAACTTACACTATAAAATAGAATTGTTATTTTTTGTTATTAATAACATCATTTCATCTCTCATTTCGAAGAGGACTTGTGTAGTGAGCTCAGCATGTTTGCTGGTGTGAGTACGCTTTAAATGAGCCATACTGAAGTGATAATAGTTCCCCCTGCTGGAGCAAATTCTTGAATCCAAGTTTGTATTTCCACGTTACAGAAAGACAAGGTGTTTTCTTTTGCTTTAGAGGAAAAGCTCTAGGTGCCTAATTTATTTGTTAATCTTAGTATTATTCTACAGTTTTAACAGTAAAAGGAATACAAATTATGTGTAAATATGTTTTATGTACTTGTTCAGAGTACTGCGTTAGCATCACTGCATTAGCTGTCAGTCATGTCTGATATCTGATTGTGTCGTCCTGCTGGAGTTCATCTTTTAATGAGTCTACTTTGTTTTGCAGTGGTGGAAGTGGGCAGGAGAACCGCTATGTGGGCTTCGGTAACACGCCCAACCCGCCGAAGAAGGAAGATGATTTTATTAACAACGCCATGTCTTCCATTTACTCGGTATGAGGGGGCTGTGGGCCTGCAGTACTGTCCCCTGTTTGACAGTAAAGTAGATTAATAACGAGGGACTCCTCAGGATCATAAATGTGTCTGTCTGTGTTTATTAGGGCTGGAGCAATTTCACTGTTGGGGCGAGCAAGTTTGCAGCTGTCGCAAAAGACAACGTAAGTGGATTTCGGGTTCGGTACCTTATACAGTGATTACTGTAAGCTTACTGTACAGTTAGTGGATCTTTTTGGAAACACATCGGCAAGGGCTTTATAGCCTGTCAAGGTGCAGTGGGTGAAGATGGGTAGGGCCCATGTTATGGACACACACTCTATATTCCCACTCTATTGTCATGTGCGCAGCAGAAACAAGCAGATACACTATACAATTAAATTCTTACTTTGCAGTTCCTCCATTCACTGACAGTCGTAGACATATCAATATAAAAAGAGAAACTATAAGTATAGTAATAAAATATATATAAAAAACTAAAATATTTGTTTATATAAATATAAATAAATAAATTGTAATATATTGGTACAGCAGTAGCAGCGATATATGTAGTGGGCTCATATTAATGGGTGCATGTCAGAGTTACAGCAGCTGTGAAGAGAGGGAATCTGTCACTAATAGAATTACAATGCTAAAAAGACACATTTTCACCACAATAGTGTCGTCCTTTTAAATGATCAGCACCATAAGCATGGCTAATGGTCTGTTCTCTTCCCAACACAACAGAGCAAAGATAATAAAAGATCACAAAGAACAGAGAAAAGACAGTTACTAATGAATTACTGTAATAACAGTAATATTAAAAATTAAAAATGGATAATCGATCAATTTAAAAAGAATCAATGATTAGGAACAATAAATGAGCAGAGATGTAGATGATGTTTTGTGTGTATGTGTTTACAGTGCAACACTGAGGGTTCTGTAATGGTAGGTGTAGTTAAGGATATTTATAATGTCATTTTGTTTAAACTAATTCTCCTCTCTTCTGTGGCAGACTGCAAAACTTGCCAGCCAGGCATCTCTGAAGGTACGTATTTCACCATCATACAAACATCCAGTCCCTACCTCAGTGCCTTTTAACAGAATTGTGTTGTTATTGCTGTTAATCAGAACCTTTCAGTACTCCGTTTGCTTATAGAGATCCGAGTGTGGTTCCCTCAGAAAGCTCTTTAGGATTTATATCCAGTTGTGTGCAGATTGAGCTGTATGTCCTGTGATGTGGTGTTCAGTTTTTAGATCAAACTCTCAGTATTTTCTGTTAAAATGATGAAAAAATATTCAGTAACAGTGAGAATAGTTAAAGACGCTCCACAAGGGGGTGCTGTTAGTGCTCAGGTAGTTGTATGTGTATCACTGAAAGCGAGGAAACTCACATTTAAGAAGTGTATGAAGTCAGACTTAAAACACACCTTGTGTACAGGCACACACACACACACAGAGCCTTCAGTACAGGATAACAGCGACAGCAAGGCAGGAAAGCAGCAGTGGTGTTTTTTTAATCAGGAACTGAGTGTGTTATTCTTTTAGTATCTCTGATTTATCTCCACATGGGTCATCTGACCTGTGAGCGTTGAATTGAACCTGCAAAGAATAACATTCAGATATAAACACAGAGAAGATTACTACCAAACCTCTGGACATAAACGTGGTGCTATCTGTCCCTGTTCCAAACAGCTTCAGTGTTTCTACCTGCTGTTGTTGTAGTAGTGTATCATGTGACCATACAACTCCAACTCCGTCCTAACGTCACTTCACTGCTGCTGTATTTCATTGTTTCCCTAAAGCAACAGTTTTGAACAATCTGAATGGAATAAGAATACATTTCACCACTTTTATCTTCAGTGGGTTTCTGCTAATCTTGCTCAAATCTCCAGATCTTCCTCATTTCTGTGTTTTTATCTGAAATGTTAAATCTTACTTCCTCAACCCCGTTCTCCTCACTGTGGCGCTCTTAGAGCCGTATTCTATTCTAGAAGTCTTGTTTATGAAGAGTAAGCCAGTCTCCAGTGTGTGATCTGTAGTGTGGACTGTGTTGCTTCACTCCCTGCTGCTCACTCTGGATTAAAGTTAAGAGGTTATAAGCCGCCCCCTGAGCCGGTAAAACTGTAAACCTTGCATGACTCGCTCGCTGTGTGGTCTTGTCTGCTTGATTGGTGGTAGCTCATTTGCATTTACCTGTTTTGTTGATTGGTTGTCAGATATTCATCTGAATCACAGAGCTGTCAACCTGGCTGTGTTTTGTTTTAGTGTATCTGAATCTGAATGTTGGTCAGGTAAAGACTTGTGTATGCACTATTTATTTGTTTCTGTGTTTTTGGCTTGGGTGGATGGATATATGAATTTGATGTTCTTAAATTATTTCGATACCAGGACCTTCTAATAACTGGACATTTAATGTCCAGGTGAATGAAGTGAAAGGAGCTGGATATTCAGTTAGGTGTAGAAAACTCTGGATGCAATTGTGTGTGATGATAAACTGTATACAGTAAATATAAATGATGTTTTTAAAAAAAAAGTATTTCTTTAAAGTGAAATCCTCCAAGTTTCAAAATTCACTGCATAACTTTCAGTGAATCATTCAGATTTGGGGGTTCAGTGTGAAACCGAGCTTCATTATAGAGAAACTGACCCACTCTGATCTCTGTACAGTGGAGGTGAATGGAAGCAGGCATCGGTCGCCATGACTACAACAACACAGATACAGCCCATAATTTATCTCCTATCCAAACCCACCAGTGCAGCTACACGAGTCTTCTGAGTTTTATATGGAGTGATGATGATGATGATGATGATGAAGGTAAAATAGTGAATAGAGAATCTCAACTAATGCAGTTCTCTTTAGGGACTACTTTCTGTAGCCGCACTACACCCTGCAGCATGTATCCCTCCACCATTTTAATGATCTGATTTTAAAAGCAGGTTCTAGAGCAGAACTCTTCTCAGAACTCTGGTAGAACCGTGTCTCAGGCATCAGGCAGCGTCTTCATCACCATTAGGTGAAGAACTTTCTGTGAGGAGCTTTTATTATTAGAGCTTCAGACGTCTGCTTCCCTTCACCTCCACTGTAGAACCACAGCTCTGACTGGGGGAGCTTATCTAGAACCGAGCGTTTCACACCAAACCCCCCTACTCACTCAGACTCACTCTGTTTATCTTAACTGTTTTAATTGTGCAGAGAATTTTGAACATTTAGTAGAGTTGTCCTTGGATAGGTTTAGACGGATCTGAGATTAGGGGGGTTGTGCTGCGGGTAGAAACTCAGGTGAGATGATGGTAGGGTCTCGTAACCCCACCTCCTCTTATATTATCCATCTGCACTCCACCGCTGCTGACTGTCTCGTCCTGTGGTGTCTGTGTGAGGGAATGCTGCCTGTGTGTCGAGTCCACCTGAATCATTTGTCACGTTGATGAATGTGCATCATCTTCACCCTTATTCTCCCTTATTCTTCCATTCTCAACTAGGCTGCTGAGTTAGGCCAGACTTTAAATGAGA